>NW_009597646.1:83417-103724 GCF_000690535.1 Cariama cristata | reverse complement strand
GGTGGTTTTCTCAATTCTTTTTGCTGTCTTGGCTCTTTTTCTCACTCTTAAGAGCCCAGTGGATGGCCTGTATTTGCTGTTTTATGTGGCCTACTGCATTGCATTAGCTTGCCGTCCCAAGGGATTTTTTGAAGGTGGACCCCAAGGCGTGGATGTGGCCATCTTTGTGGCCTCAGCCTTGATGACTCTAATTCACCTGTACAATGTGAAAGCAAGTGCCAAGATCCCAACAGGGAAGGGTGCTGTGAAGGCCCTACTTGCTCGCAGCAGTTTTCTGAAGCTTCGTGAAGGGGCAGACCTTCATGCCCCCTACCTAGGGTATTCCAAGTATGCAGATGCAGAAGTACTTGGCTATGCATGCAGTGTCCTCGCTTCTTTTGCTATAACAATGACAGGGGACCCACAGGCTCCACTTGCTACTGTTGTTATTCCATGGGTAGTGGTAGCTGGTGGGATCCTTAAGCTTCTAGGCGGCTCAATTGCCTTTGCCCGGGGTAAAACCCTGGAGAGCAGTGCCTTCATTCTCTATGCTGTCATGTGGATCATCTGGGGCTTAACAAGGTATGGTGGCCTCTATGGCACTACCAGAAGCTTCCACGCAGCGGTAGGCATCATTGCTTTCATGCTCTTCAATGGCTTCATTGTCTTCTGCACGCTCTTCTTAAACATCGCCTGGTTCTTTTACTCCCTCACTTTCTTGCTCATCACTGTCGGCTTCTTGCTAGATGCCCTCCATGCTCTTCCAGCTGGGTATGACGTGGCTGCCAGTCTCCTCTTTGGTCTGGTCAGCTTTTACTGCTTCCTGTCTGCCCTTTTCAACAGCATCTTTGAGGGTTCCTGCATACCCATGGGTAGGCCCATTGTGCATCTTAGTGGTGTGGGGGGAGGAACGACCAAGTGCCTTCACCTGCCTGCCAGGAAAGCTTCTTCAGTCAAGAGAATTGCAGGTAAGGGGAATACATAGGGCATAATGTCAGGGTTCAGGGTAACTTCTGGGAGGTTTTGTAGCAGAACACTATTAAAAGGATGTTGTTCCAGTTCAGATGTGGAAACCATGATAATCTGATGACATTTTGACAAAGTGGGCCAAGTTACAAGAGTCATTAGAAGCCAAATACACTAACAGGGGAAATAGGACCAATTCATTGATAGGAGCTGGGTTTAGGAGTGAATTTGCTGCTGTCTCTCCTGTATCATGCCCCTGTCTGCTCATCCAGTGTGAGATACGTGAATCCTCCAGGTTGAGGGACCACCACTGAAAGCTTTGTAGAGAGAAAGCAGGGCAAATGCACGATGCTTGCTCTCTCCACAGGGCTGAATGACTTCTGGCCCTGATGAGCATGGCCCAGAACTCCCCTAAGTGCCAGATCTCCTCTTGGATGAATGCTGGAAAATGTATTGTCAAAGAAAATGCTTTGTTACTTGGGAAAAGGAGATGAGAGCACCAAATTGGCTGTTTTGTCTGACAGCTCTTCGGTGAATTACAGCCCCTCACTTCTAGTCACTCAAGAGGTTCTGCCCTGTTCACATGCCAACAGATATCCTGAAGAATGGAGGGACTTGCGGCATCCCCACGGATACCGTGTATGTGCTTGTGGCAGCCTGTAATCGGCCTGATGCTGTGGAGAAAGCTCACCAGTAAGTATTTGTCTTGCTGCCCCAGTGAGGGCTTCCTTGGCTAGTGTGAAGAAGCCTCTAGGACTTGTAGCTGCTCCTAAGTCCTGACTACAGCAGCCATCGAGAGCAATGAGACACATAGCTTAGGCTTCCTGGGAACAGTAAGGTGATGAGCCTGGGGGCAAAGATCCGAATGAGGACAGGAGACAGTTGAGCTGGAATTGTCTTCTGGGATATTGAAGGTTCCTGGGAGGTGATGGAGCCAGGTAGCTTGAATATCACAAGGAAACCAAGAGAAGTGGCAAATGGGGCAGGGGATTATTGTATGTATTTGTAGGTACATGTCGTCACAACAAAAACCCCTCTCGTGTTTAACAAATGCCTCTAGCTGTACTTTTGTAAGCAGCCAGGACCCCTCATATTGGTGGCGTTTCCTCAGAACTTGGGTAATTGGGACTTCTACCTGTCCCTACGCAAGAAGCTAAAACCTTGATTTGGAGTAGGCATCCCTGATGGGGAAGAGTCATTAATGTCCCTTCCCGTTAGGTCATCTCTTGGACGGTCCTACTTTTACTACAGACTGGTGACCTGGGGCAGAGCCTACACACCTTGTCTTAACTCTAGATCTCGCCAACACAATTTCATTTTCAGCTTGAAAATAAAGCCCCATCTTGCTTCCACTCTCATTTTTCTTGCCTCCTTTCCAGCTCCAAGCGTCAGGCTCAGGATCGCCCCATGTCACTCTGGATTTCCAGCCTAAAGCAACTGGAACCTGCAAAGCATTTGTTCAGTCCCCTCCTCTGGGACTTCATGGAGGCTGCCTGGCCATCTCCTATTAGCTTGGTGGTTCCCAGAGGTGAGGAAATGCTATTACTTCCAAGCTCTTTGGAGAGCTTTGGCTCTGAAACTCCAACTTTGACTCATGCATTGCGACATGCTCCGTGGCGATATTTCTGGTAAGATCATTGTGTTCAGAGTGATGTACATCCATAAGTGCCGTATGACTCTTCTTTCTCTGCAGGTGAATGGGTGGAATTCCTGGGAATGAAGGACTCCGCTAAATACGTCGGTACCCCTCAGAGCATTGCCATCCGCATCCCCGACTGCTCTGTCACCACACACCTCATCGACTTGGTGAGTGGCCAAAGCACGCTCATCCCAACAGCACTGGTGACCAGACCTTCCCATTCCGCTGTCCAGGGAGCAGGCTGGGTCTCAGTCACCAGCACCCAGGTCCTCTGGCCTGCTGGAGGAGAGAAGGAGAATGAGAGGCTGGAGCACTCTGTCCGCCCTTCTGGCATGTCACCTCTCCTCTCTTTTTCCTTTTCTCTATGAAGTGAGGATCCCAGCATGCTCAGACAGGTTTGGGGAGTGAAAAGTGCTAAAATGAGTAACTCCCGCAAGAAAAATATCATTAAGAAGGGATGGGGTATGCAGGCAGCTGGTAGCTGATTTTATTGCAGAAGAGGGTAAAACGAGGAACCACCAAGTCAGAAAGCCAGAAAAGATGCAATTAGCAGACACTTTGTCTGATTTCCTACAAAGAATACCTTTGTTGCAAGGACAGGCTTATCTGAAGCCAGAATGACTTCAGAAGGTCCAGAATGTGGCCAAAGGAACTGTGGTACCCTGCATGTTCTGCTCATTTCTAGGGCAGACATTGTAGATCTTTGGCAATTTGG
This sequence comes from Cariama cristata, assembly GCF_000690535.1. Classification (NCBI taxonomy): domain Eukaryota; kingdom Metazoa; phylum Chordata; class Aves; order Cariamiformes; family Cariamidae; genus Cariama; species Cariama cristata. The sequence goes on along the minus strand of NW_009597646.1, from coordinate 100,425 downwards.
CCATTGCTGGAAAACAAAATGTTCTTTCCTGATCAACATCAGTAAACCCCAGTTCAGCAGAGTGTTAGTCACTCGTACACAGATTTGGTGGGACTGTAGCTGCCTACCAAGTGAGTGTCTCTACCAGGGTGAGTCACACTGAGTTCTCCTTGGAGCCACAGAGACTCATGAGTGAACTTCAGAGTTCAAGTCATCTGTTTTATACAGCAAAACGTGCTCAGAGCTTCTATTCCTACTTTTGTGTCACCAGGTTGGCCCCATTGTGGTCACGTCGGCTAACCCGACGGGAGAGGCAGACACAACACACCACAACCAAGTGTATGCCAAGCTGGGAGATAAGGTAATTTGGGCTCTGTCTTTTCATTCCGGCTGGTCCCAAAAGATGAGGGGATGGAAGAAAGCAACCACTTTGTTTCCAGTAGGCAAATCAATAGATTGTATCAAGAAACTTGGAAAGCATCTCATCAAAAAAATCTTGTGGACACTCCTCATGTTGGTGTGATAGTGAAAGAATGATGTAAAATACGGGACTTGGTAGGAAACCAGAATTCTTCTGATTTATACAGTACAGTTATGGCTTGGCAATGTGAGTTAGTTCATCTTCCAACATAGAATGATATGAGCAACAAAAAAATTCTTCTTTGCTTACAAGCAATAAAACCACTGATGCCTGAAGGTGCCAAGGCTGCAGCTGGTGTTGAGCTGTCAGAACACAGGGGATTCCCATCTAAAGCTGAAGCTTGTCTAAAACTGGTGCCAAAGCTCCAAAATATTTCTGACTTTTAGGATTTTCATAAGTTCTGGAAGTACAATGCTCATGGCCATTCAGATGGATGTCTTTCATCTCACTGCTAAATCCTGAGCGTACTACATTTTGTATATTCATGACAGCTTTTGTGAGGGTGGTTTTAAACAAAAGGTGGTACAAATCTTCCACCTTAAATGCCTCAAAAATATGGTTTTCTTTATATTTGCTTTGTAAATGGGACTTCTCCAAAGCTCCTCAGCTGATGTAAACCTGTCTTTGCTGTACTGCTGACCTACCGCCCATGGAGTTCTCTCTTTTTTTGCATTTATTAAGTTCGTTCATTCCAGATTCAGCTCTTAGTGTTAATACAGTGGGGTAGGAAGGAGCAGAGTTGCCTTTGATAGTAATTACCTGCTGTTGAGAGGGGGAACCTGCCCTCTTTTTTCCCAAGTGCCTGAGGGGAACTTGGTGTGAACATCTGTTGCTCTTCAGGTGGATGCAGTCCTTTGTGATGGGCCTTCTCCAGAGAATATTGCTTCCACCGTTGTGGACTGCACCAAAATTGACAGTGGAAACATAGGATTCTTCAGAGTCGGTATCATCCCCAAGTCTCAGGTAAAATTAGTCTTGATTTTATTTGTGCTCCCTTTCTCCATCTCCATTAAGTGGGTTTCAGACTGGGGGTTTCCTAGTTCCATAAGGAGGTGAAGAAGTCATAGAATCATAGAATCGTTTTGGTTGGAAGAGACCTCAAAGATCATCAAGTCCAACCGTCTACCCATCGAAGTCTGTGATAGCATGAGGAGTTATCGTAGGGTGGTGTGAAAGAGCAGAAAAACAGAGCTCCATGTTGCCCGTGTCCTGATCCTGGCTCCGGACCACCACTGCACCTCTCTGTGCTAAGCACGGTGCTGGGGAATGTGCGAGGTGAGACTGATTCGTTTGCGGAAAGAGCTCTGAGATCCAAAATCGTGGCTCTCCATGTACACCTGTCCCAGAGACCTCCGAGCAGATGGAGATGCTTAGTGTAATCCCAAGGCTGAGCCCAGACACGTAGCTTGAATGAGAATAGGGCATTATTTCAAGAGCTGGAGAAGAAATTAGTGCTTTCCCCTGATTACTCACCCACTCACAGCCATGTTTACTAATTTCAGGTGCTGCAGATACTGGAGCAGGTCCAGAAGAAACACACGTTGGTTCCTAACAGTGCCACTTGCACCACAAAAAGCCAGGAAGAACATCTGAATCATAGCCGTGCTGTGCACAACGGGGTGGGCACGGCTGCCTCGGGAGATGGTGATGGCTGCGAGAATCACACTCGCCTCTGACCCCCGGGCAGGTCAAGCAGTGACGTGCTCACTAGGGAATTGTTTACTGGAAAATGACATATAGGTCAAATTGGGGAATGGGAGAGGTTTCCCAGCTGCAGGGGTGACTTACTCATTTTTCTATGGATACTGCTAAAATATCCCAGTGCAGAGCTGACTTACAAACCACGGTCACCCAGAAGTAAAATTTTCACTCGCGGAGACTGCCAGCTTTCACTGAAGATCAGACATGACCAAAGAAAGTGTTATATTGGTGACAGACTGGCCCCAGAGTAACAGAGCTTTATCCCTTTCACTGCGAGTTAATACCTTCGGTTTGGGGCACAGAGTAAGGTGAAGTATTTCATCATTACATGTTGGGGAAAAAAACACTGCGTGAAACTTGAAGCGGGAGAGGGAGAAGGGAAGATGTGTTCAGGTTGGGTGCTGGGAGAAGGAAGATGTATTCAGGTTGGGTGCTGGTGAATACAGTGAGGCACAGCATGGCCTCGGGAGCGGGGGCTGCCTTCTGATACCTCTTCTCAAAACGGAGGTCACAGAACCCAACACTAAAAAAAAAGCCATTATCCGAGATGCCATTTTGTGTATTTCGCAGTCAGGGTGGCTGGGTGGAATTACCGTTTTGATGACTCCAATAATATCTCCTTAGAAGTGCTGGAGCGTTACGGAAGACCCTCCCTTCCCATGTTATCTTATGTAGAGTATGAATTTCAGGAGAATCATCTGCACTGCATTTGAGGATGCTAGAAGCTGGTCTCTTGCCTTATAGCACAACTGTACGCATCTCATAGTACGTTCCCTCCAGAGTGCAGATTTAGTGCAGAGTTGTAGCTGCTGACCGGGAAGAGGTGAAAAGAAGTTCCAAACCAACACGAGGAGTTTTCCTTGGCAAAGGCTGCATAGCTGTGCAGTCTTTGGCTTCTTTAGCCTCTGAAAACTGTTGGTCTTGTTCTCACCTGACTCAGGTGCAAGGTGCTGATCAAACTCCAGCTGAAACCGATGAATTGTTTCATTGATTTCACCTGAAGTTCTGCTGGAACTTAAGCATAAATGCTGTGCAGTCAGAGGAGCTCAGCCTCTATGAACTATGGCAAGACCAGGTCTGTCTCATCTTGTTCTTGCAGAACTGGCTCTCTTCCTGCAGAGAAAGAAAATTGAGTTTGTTAACTAATTTTGCTGGTCTACTTACTGTATCTCTTTGGAGTTTATTAAAACTGGTTTTTAGAAAGCAATAGAGTATTTTCAATAAACAGTTGTATGCCACACAGGACTGTGCTATCCTCTGCGGCGAGAACCTGGGAAAAAACCCTGCGGGTCAAAGAGTTATGGGTTTTGGCATGTCAGGGTTCCTGGCCCTGCGCGAAGGATCTTACGAGGGAATCAAACTGCATCGCTTTCCAGGGTGGGGAAGAGAAGATAACTCTTAACATCAATCCCCTGGTGCCAGCTCCCTTGCTGAGGAGTCCTAAAGAGCTCATAAACCCCAGGGCTGAACTTCACCCCTTTCCTTAACTTGGTAAAAAAAGCCCGTAAACCCTGAAATCCGAGGGAGTGTGGTAAGAAGCACGAATCTGGAGAGGTGCTGAAGCATCACAAAGCCTTTTGCTGTGGGAAAACAGCCCTGGCTTAAACATACCAGGGATGCTCCTGCCCTGTGCTGCAAATAAGGGTACGTTTTAGTGTGCCACGAGTTAAAAGTGGTTTAAAAAGCTGAATTCTTCACAAGATGCTTCGCCTGGGTCCATTTTTCCTCTTTCACTCTCTCTCCAGGGTGCTTGTTTCTTACTCACAGAAAGTTTTGATCTCAGTATCAGGACACTGGGAGAACATGTGGGGGAACCGTTTCTCACTTTGCTGAGCGAGATGCGAGACAAAGAGATAGTTTGTTTAATTCGGTCCTTATTTTACGCAGCCCACAGCTCTCCTCCGTACAAGCGAACTGGAAAGAAATTGTTTAGGGAGGAGGAGATTTAAATGGGATGTTTCAGTTAAACCAAGGCAAAAAAGTTTCTAATATTTCCAGAGTTTTCCCAGCATTCAAGGCAAAGCAAAGAAGTGGAGAGGAAAAAAAGCCGCTGTTTCAAGTGACAAATCCCAAACACTTCAGTCAGAAAATGTTGAGATAAACATTTGAACATTTCAGTACATTTGCTGAAAAATCACAGGTCAAATCCATTTTGAGATATTGGCAAGAATTTAGCACGTATTTTCATAGTTCTAAAAATCTAGATTTTGGTCAAAAAAGGTTGCCCAGACCTCCTCAGAGGAGACTTTCATTGAACTGCTCCTCTCCGGTCCTGCCTAATGGGGAGGAATTGCTCCACTGCAGTGTCCCAGGGGAGAGGGACGGAAGGGGACTCGGGGTCCTCAGACCTCCATCACAGGAGGAGTTTGAAGGGACTGAGGAAAATCAGAGACTTCTGAGAAAGGCCAATTTTGGTTCCATTGTCAATGACTTGGAGGCCTATAGGCGTGAAAGGTCACCCTGGGAGACAAAATAATCTCATGAATGGGCCTCTTTGTGAAATAGCCAACAATTTAATCCCACTGGGGTTGGAAACAGCCCAGGAAGAAGGGCTGTCCCACCTTGATTTTGCCCTTTGTGGAGTCCAGACATCCGTGTCAATGGAAAGAAAAAAAAAAAAGAATGGAAAATAAAGAAGTGTATTTTCCAGTCGCAGGAAAAAACAGCTCACCCTTCTGAGAATAGAGCTGTGCCATAGGAACAGGAACTGACTCAACGACGTCTTCGAGGATGCATGTTGGTATAGTGGGTGGACCTGATACTGGAGTGGGCAGAGTGGTTCGGGGAGGAAGGGCAGCATCACAACCACTTCTTGAGTGAAACCAGCCGAGCAGAAGCCTTGAGACATGGGCAGAGTCAGGGATGTCCCTTGACCACCTCCAACTTAAAGAAACACCAGGAACTGGGAGCTCTGTAGGGACAGGGCCCTCTCCTCTTTGGTTGCAGCTCCTGAAATATGAAAGTCAAAGTCTGCCCATAGCTTGGGATGGGACGTGAAGTGGAGGAAAAGGCAGAAGCAAAGTCCTGCTTAATTGTGTGACAATCGGTCAAAGCAAAACCCTTTGATCTTGGCACAGATGAGGGCACAGCATCTGAAAACACAGCCCGCAGTGGTTTTATGTCATACTCACCTTGCTGCATTCTTCCTGGTACTCCTCCCTATAACATCAAGGGCCTAGGGTTGTTACTACAGAATGACCAGATAATCTGGTTTGTCACTTTTGGGGGAAATACCAAGAACAACAAAGAAACAACATATTTCAAAATCCTGGGCCAGAACTTCAGCGGCCCCACATTGACACACCTGATAGAGGAGTTGTGGTGCGCAGCCAAGAGCCGGCCATCCTCTGATGGTCCAGAGCCATCTGGGAGTCCCGGCCTTGGTGCTAGCTGTAATTCTGAATTTACGGAGCAGCTTTGAGCCGAGGCTCAGAATAACTCAGAACAGAGATAGCTGGGTGACAGCGGCCACGCACTTAACCAAAGCAGAAAATAACTCTGTTAAAGTTGTCTTTTGCTGCATGTCTCCCTCGTTGTAATTCACGGCACAGCTGAAGTTGTCTGGTGTGGAACAGCAGCAGAGAATTTATCTACCTAGTGAATAAAATCGATTGTGTAAAAAATCTTGTGGGGAAAAAGCAGCGGTCTGGAAATTGAGCTTCTTGAGTTGTAACAAGAATTATCAGGATTAACTTCCAGTTGTGACTCCATCATATTCTTCCTTTCTGCCCCAACTGGAAAGGCATCTGATGGCTCCAAGACGTTCATCTCCTCTTTGTGCACAGCACTGTCATAGCTGGGGCTGAGGAAGGAAAGGCTCTGTCGTAGCTGCGTCTTTGGGCAGGGACCGGTGGGTTTATCAGATGACTCTATTCCCCTGCTCCATTTCCATGGTTGTTGGCATCTCACTGCCAACGGAGCTCAGTGAATAACCGACCATGTGTGTGAGGGTCTGTGTTCAGCTCGGTGGCTCCATGGTGTTTGTCTGTGACCTCTGAAGGAGGCAATCCTGCACCTCCAGACACGTCGGTGTAGATACCTAACCCAGCAGTTCTCCATTTAGGTCCAGCATGCATCGGTGAGGCGTGAAGGTGGGCAAAGACAACCAGGCACAGGATCCAGCCCTCCGCACTGGTTCCCATCTCAGTACTCAAGGGATCCCACAGCAGCACTGCCGTGGGTCCCCAACTTCTCAGCCCCGTGGATGGAGGAAGGTCAGCAGAAAGCAGTCAGTGCAAGGGGTCATGTTGTGGGGGGTGGATGGGGAGGTCTGTCCTGTACATCCAGTTCGGCACTGCCTCTGGCCGTGGCTCAGCAGCTGTAATAAATACCTCAACCGAAAAGCCCATGTTCAAAGGCTCAGATGTGTTAGTTCTTGTGAGAATCACCTTTTCATTCCTTCCTGGAAAACACAAAGAGGAGACCTTAGTTGTGTTATTATCTCTTCCTAGATACCAAAAAAGCAGGAATTTCAACAAGTTCTTCTGCTCTGGCCATGAGACGGATGTCAGGGTTCAGACAGTTATCTTGAGATAGATAAGTCTGTCTCAGCAGCTGTGGAACAGGGACACTGCAGTCCCTTCAGGACCAGCACCTTTGAGGAGCCCCACATTCTCCACGTGCCGCTGCAGAAGCAGAAAACTCGTTGGCCATCTGGCAAGGCCACCTGTCTTGGCTCTGTGCAGCTATCCCACAGCAGGGGTCGTGGGATCACATCCCGAATTTAGAGTCATTCTCTGCCTGAGCACCTCCATTCTCAGACCCCATTTTTCAGATTATCCACCCAGCAGGAAGTAACACGGGCCGTCCGTAATGAGATGTTTATTGACGAGTTTCAGTAAATAGCCATCCCTGAATTCCTTCTCTGACATAATACCGATTACAGGAGGTGCTACAACAACCTTCCTTCTTTGACCTGGCTGCTGGTTGACACCAAACAATTGCTCTTTTGTCTGGTGAATTAATGATGGATGCATACAACCAGTTTCTCACTGTTACGGGTTCTACCATGACCTTCAGCCGTCAGGGACAACACCCTAATTTAGCAGGATGTGCCCAGATTTCCTTTCAGTGCACTGTTCTTAAGAATCTGGAGGATGGGTAGGTACCAGCAGCACTGGTTCTGCCCCAGACCAAGCTCACCTTATCTCCCCAAAACTCCCATAAGTCCCCTAACCGCCTCTGGCATCCTTTCCCCTGCAGCCTTGCTAAGGACCGTGTCCTCCCACACAAGGTTATCAGATCTGACATGGCCCAAGGGGTACCACAGCCCCCGTCCTCCTTCCTACCACCCCCTACAATTGGTCCTGGCCCTCCTTGCCTGCGGCTGCCAGCAGCTGCGTTCACTTGCAAAATAAATCAAGTCCTAATTGGTAATACAAGAGTCTCTTGTGGGAAGTAGAAATGGTGGCAGAGGTGGAGGAGGAATAAGGAAGGAGCAGACATCACAGCTTGCTACAGCTCCAGGCATGAAGAAGAAACCAAATCCAGTAGGCAGCAATGACCATGATATGGGGCTTCTTCTCCTTGGCCACAGAAAGGGCTGAGATGGGGTTTCCACAGACATAATTAATGATGACTGTCTTCTCCATCTCGCTTCTAAGCTCTAACTCTCCGAAGACAGAACAAAGTGTGAGTCAAAGGCAGCTAAAGGCCTTGTCCATGTCTCTTGATAGCTAAACCTCTGATACGAAGCAAAGCAGCTTTGGAGGGGCGGTCATAATGGAAGACCAGCTTTACACAGCAGCTGTTGGATCCTTTGGGGTTGCCTTGTCCATGATGCTACAGCTTTTGGTGACTTTTTGAACTTTTTGGGTATGCTTTGCCCAAAACAGGACAGTTCATTCCATCTGTTGAGGAAGTGAGTCCCACCAGGTCTCTGGTGGAAGGGTAGGAGTCGGGTACTTGCGTGTGTACAACAAAAGCTAGAGACTGGTTGTTTTTTCCAGGTACTGGGCATGAAACTCTGTTTAAAATGTGCACTGATAAAATGCAAATTCATGGAGTTATGACCTCACTGCCTCCAGGAAGATGCCTTTTCCTGACTCATAAAATTATCTGACAGATAAAATGAAATAATTGATCAGTGAATAAACAAGAAGAAGGAAGGAGTTGGGTATGGGCAGAGCAGAACCGAAACCAGACAGCACAACTCTGGACATGGGTCAGCTCCAGGAGCGGAGGAACCAACTCGTAGGACCTGCTGTCCTGGCTTAGGAATGACCGTTTCTTATTTTCAGATTGAACCACAACTGGTGAAAGCTACCGGCTGAGAGTCCAGGAGAGCGGACAAGTTGGTTTTCTGTGCTGAGACAGAGATGGAAATTCAGTGCTCTGGGAAGCTGAACTAACCAAACCTTGCTTTCCTGGGAAAGGCGGCAGCGCAGAGGCGTTGGAGGCTTGGTGGTGGGGGCATGCAGGCCTGCCATCACCCGCCAGGTGCTGGTCCCTTGGTCACAGAATGGGCCTGTCCGTGGAGGGCCGGGTGGTCGTGCCCTCATGTTCCTTTCAGCAGGCTCCAGCATCTCCCCCGGAGCAGAGCTGTATTGCCCTTCACCACCAGTGACATTCGGTGCAATTTACTTCCTCGATGACGTAAGCAGACATTCAGTTTTGCAACGACATTTTGCACCAATATTTCTTTTAATAAAATAAAGACTTTCGGTCCCCTTGCCTAAACCTTCCTCTCCCATCCCTGCCTGTACAACTTCTTCCCTCTCCTGTCTGACCTCACACGCAAGTGGGCTGCTTGTCTCTGCCAGACCTGGTGCCCCATCCTTGAAAACCATTTCGTCAGAGCTCAGCTGGCTTTTGAGCAAACAGTAGGATGAGAAGAAGGGAAAAATGAAGAAACCCATCCACAGGAGAGATTTAGGGGCAAATATGACATGATTTACACCCTTTACCCCTGGCTGTGTTAGAAACCAAAGGCCTGGTTGCTCATTGCTGATTCCCATTTGGAAATGAGCAACCAGCAATATATAGCATCTTGTAACGGAAAACACAGCAAGAGGCATTAAATATTAGCAATAGCCCTAATGAAAGGACCCTGTGTTTGGAGAGCTTGAATAAAGGAATTGAAGGCTCCCGTTGTTGATCTAAGGGAGGTGTGTTTGTTTCCCTCCAACCTTGCCGAAATGCTGGCAGGGGCGGTCCAGACTTGGGAGTTTGCTTTGAGTCCCTGGGAATAATTGTGGGTACACGACCACGCAGAGGTTTCTCCAGCTCCCAAGTTTCTTGGGCTGAGTTCACGGGAAACAAAGACCTGTTTTATTCATGGAGTCTCGACATAGTGCTGCTCGCTCACGTGGGGGTTGGTGGCTAAGCCGTTTTCCAGGTTAACTTGTTGTGATAACTGTTCAGAACCCAGTGATGAATTCTGTCTTAGATTTGGCTAAAATGGCAGAATTGGCAACCTGATGTCCAGACAAAAATCACAAAGGATCTCTGGGGATCCGACGACTAATGCTAATGTGTTGGGCAGGATCTCATCACACATGCTCAGGATTTAGAGTTGTTGCTATTGGGAGTACAATCAAATTAAACCTTCTTGGAGGCAGACATGGGTGACCACCTTGGAAAATCCGGACTTTTCTTTGGTGTTTGTTGAGGATATCTGCTGGGCATGAGCTCCCAAGCCAGACACATCCTCAATCGGTTCAAGTTTTACAGTTCCTCTATTCCTGTGGTCTTGCACACGCAACTGGGCATTTCTGACCAACATCACTGGAAGTTATGGAACAACAGGTTTGCTTGTCAAGAGGAGAATCATGATACATCTCAGCTAAACCAGCAAAAAGTTAATGTTATTGTAAATTACCGTAATTCACAGGATTTTAACAAAAAGCCTTTGTCATGGTAATAATATAGTGGGGATTTACCCAAATATGTTTTGGAAAGGAAACATTCCACTCTATTTAGCAGCACTAAGACAACACTGAGAAATGTAATTTATTTCCTTGTTTGCGGCAAAGAGAGTGCTTGTCTCCAGCACAAGCTGGGGGAAGATGAAGATGATTGTGTGGTTTACTGTGTTAAATAAAAACATTTATTTTCTTTTTATCATGCCACACCTGATGCTGAAAAACAGGTACAGTGCAAACACCTCTATCCCGTAATTTCTCATGATTCAGCAGAATAGTTATGAGCAGTGAGTGTCAAGGTAAGAAGCCCAGACGATGGTGAATGTTTTTTTTCCTGTAACATCTTTTGTTTGCTTTCTCATTCAGTAAACCGTAAAAACTCAATTAATGCATTAAAAAGCCCCCATCTTTACATCTCTGACTTTCACCCCACCCATAAGTACAGACGGTTTATTGATTGCGTTGTGCTCTGCTGGTAGGTAATTCTTTGCATAAGCGAGTTATCAAAGGAAATATCACTCATGGTTCTCCCTGAAACGAATCCATCCTTTGAAGCCGAGAGGCTCCTGTAATTTTCTTATCTTGCTCCATTTATAACGTAAATTATAGATTTGTCCATAGCTCTCGAGTTGCAAAATAGTTTCTATTTTTACCCTTGATTTTCCAGTCACCACAATGCTCTCAAGTCCTTTCCTCAAGGGCTGAGACTTGATTGACCCGCCAGATAGCGGCAGTGCAAGGCGAGAGCTGCTACTGCTACCAAAATGCTCACTGTGCAATGTCCCAGGAGCCCACAGCCCCCACGGGTAACTTTTCCAGCCAGGCCAAATCTTGCCTTGATTTACCAAATCCTGGGCTGTTTTCTGGTGGATGCACTGATCGCAGCAGTTGGGGAGCTCCACATCCTTCCCTTGAGCTGGAATGTCCTGTGCCACCAACATGGAGACGGTCTGACGCAGACTCACATTGCAGAGGTGACAACTCAAGAAGGGACCTTCTGCTTTTTTTTTGTTCCAGCAGTTTATGGCCAGTATTAAAAAAACTCATTTGCTTGGAAAGGTCAAGCAGTTTTTCAAGTATTAAAGTATTAAAACAAGTCCCGTGTTGTGGGACTCCACCACATGCTTGAAGTTAAGCCTCTGCTGTATGGTGGTGGACCTCAGCTGGCACTTCAACGCGTTTATTGAGTAAGTGCTTATCATGGAATCATAGAGTTGTTTGGGTTGGAAGGGACCTTGGAGATCATCTCGTTCCAACCCCTCTGCCGCTGGCAGGGACACCTTCCACTCGTCCAGATTGTTCAGCTGTCATAAGGTATGTGCAGGGAGGAGAGCATGACTTAATGCCATTTACAGATGCTGGCACGGGCTGGGAAACCACCGGAGGCTGGGAATACCCGGCTGTGCCCGAGCGGAGCGAAGAGTGACGGCCCTCAGCCCGGGAGCGGAGGGTGCAAGTGGGTTTGCAGGGTCAGAAGGCTGCAGGGTGAAGGGGAGCCTGTGTTCAGACCCGAGGAACGTCTGCCAAGGATTTTTAATTGGGAGTTTGGGGAGCTGCTTGAATGAAACAACATCCGTCACCTGGAGCCAGAGGAAAAACTGCTATTTATGGTGACTTCTGAGTGCAAACTAAATAGCAGGCTGCACCTTTTGGAGGACTGGATGGACAACAACCCCAGCGCCAAAGCAATTTTTTAAAACTGGAGTTACTGTTTACATGTTAGTAATGAAGCGTGGGAGGAATCCAGCCCCAAAAGCTCCCAGGTTTGACTGCTCAGGTCCCAGAGCAGTCTCGGGTGGGCAGGGAGGGAGCGAGCTCCTGCCCAGAGATGTAGAGGAGGGATGTGGCTTGAGGAAGAAGTCCATGAGTGAGGCAGAAAGATGCTCCAAAACAATGATAAGGAAGAAGAGAAGGGAAGGGGCTTGTCCCTTGGGTGGTGGGAGGTGGTACGGTGGCTGTGCCGAGGGAGCAACCTCCCTGCCCAGAACAGGAGGGAGGAGAAGGAACAAGTGTAGGGACCTGGCAGAGATCTGCCACTTGGACACTGCCTCCAGTACAGGAAAAAACATTACAGAAAACCTCCAAATCTGTAATGCACATCTCAGTGTTTTGAAGCCAGTCTCTTGCCTTTGAGCCCTAACTCATTGTTTCCTTGGTTGAGGTTTGTCTTTACTAAGAGTGAATTTCCCTCGTTCCTGACTCCCCCTGGGTCTTATTTGCTTTGGGGGAGAGGGAAATTCTGTTCTCTGCTCTTGGCAGAAAACTCCCTCCCCTCCACACCGTGCAATGCAGGTCCATGCGCTTGGGGACCAGGGTGGGGATGGCTCCTGATGGCAGCACAACCAGAGACCACCCGATCTTCTGCAGCTCCCAGCTTGGCCATGGACCCAACTCAGCCTCTGCGTGTTGTGAGGAGCCGAGTGCCCCGAAACCAGCTGGGAACTCACCTGGGCCAGGCAGGGAATGGCTGTGAAGATGCCAGGGAAGGGCAGGGGGTGAGTTACTTGCTGTAAGCCCTCTGTCAGCATTGCACCTTCCAATATTTATTTCTTCCTCTAGCGTCTAGCCATGGAGCCTTGCAATTTTTGGAGGACGAATAGCTTGGTGGAAATCAAACGAAACTCAAAGTCTTTTCCTTATGTTCCAAAAAGAGGATTTATTTAGTGGATTTTAGCACTTTAAAATACACAGATCTGAGTGTTGTGGAAGGGGATACACAAGCAGGCATGACATTCACAGTTCAAGGCATTTAGGAAACACGCACGCTCTGGGAATTCCTGCAATAAAGCATCAGCTCCTGATCCTGCTGGCACTCCGTGGGCAGGTCTCCCGGCGGTTTCAGGCACTTACTGGAGATAAACAATAAATAGCCGCAGAAAGCTCCCAGGAGAGATGCTGGGTGGGGAAATACTGCTGTTTCCCAAGGAAGTAAGTGCTTGATTAGAGAAGGTACGGCTTTCACAAGGCCATGTGCTCCAGTGAGGCATGGGATGCCTCATGTCTTTTAGTGAGACCAGACGCTGTTCCTTTGCTCAGGGAAAGTTTCCCTCGCTTCAGACCACTCTGTTCTTCACTCTTTCAAATATCTGCATCACTTTGCCTGCTGGTACGCAGCCTTCTCGCACGATAGTGATGCCACCTTCCCAGAGAAAGAGTGAAAAAGTTAGGATGATCCCCAAAGGGTGAAGGAAAGGGATGGGGATATGAAGGAATACTCTGGACCAGTAAAGCCATCCAAATGCTCAGGACATCCAAACAAAACCACCTGCTAACACTGACCCCACACTTTGTTCAAGAGTTTAGTTCTCCACTGGTGAATCCCACTCAAATGACAACCCAAACCCAGCTAATGACACCTCAGATTGTGCTGTTACGTCATTGTGGATGAGCTCCTCTAACACCTTCATTCTGGTGGTCTACAAGGAGTAAGCACGCTTCCTTTCAGAAGCATCCACACTCCCACTTGAAACATTTTTGCTCTTATAAGGCAGATTTTGCTTGCATAACCTCACTGCCTTGGTCTCTGTCAACATAGAGGTCCTCCAAGGACATCGTTTGTTTGTTCCTCTTCATCAAGGTGTTTGCAAATGTCCAGGCACTCAAGAACTGTTACTCTGGGAGCACACTGTGCTGCCAGGTTGATACTATTGAAAGGAATCGAAACATCCCAGGAAAATGCAATTACTGACATGGAAAGGGTGCTTCTTGCACTCACTTTCATCAATCTTTGTGCAGTTGACCACAGTGGATGCCACCACCTCATCAGATTCTCCATCACAGAGAACACCCTCCAGTTTATGGCCAAGACGTCTGTAGGGAAGAAAAAGCAGCAACATTACACAGAACTTCATATTACATTGGGCTGAAGTTCCCCTCATTGCAGGACATCAAATCATGGTCTGTTCACCACTTAAACCTGCTGGCCCCCCACCCGACAGGTGGTTTGCACTGCGATAGAAATGCCAGCGAGCAGGGTTACTCACGAGATGACCATGTCGTGGTGTGTGCTGTCAACCTCTCCGCTGGGATTGGCAGATGTGATTGCCAAGGGTCCTGTCATGTCAATGAGGTGCACCAGGACAGTCAGGTCAGGCACTCGGATCATGATACTGTCTTGAGTTCCCACTCTGCCATAGCCTGCCCCAACCCCTTGAAAGACAGACAGAGGACGTTGGTGGAGGCAAGACGGACGCAATATCTGACATGGCATCAGAGGGAGACCTCCTGCTTTCTTTGCAAGTGACCCTACTCCACACCCCAAACGAAATTGTGAGTCTCTCTGTGTATGTTCAGAAAAGCAGCATTCTTGACCAGAAATCCATGAAAGCAGCTGTAAGATTTTGGGACTAAGTGGGTAAAAAGGAAAAGGTTAACGGCTGGAGATCAGCATAGCTGTTTTCATGGGCATAGGATCTACCTATATCACAGAGTCTGTCTTCTTGTGATCACTGCCTGCCCTCCCACCCACTGTCACATACCCCTGCCTGTTAAGCATGCATAACTCCGATGGTTTCTTCAGTCTGTAATATTTTCATTGATTCCCAGAAGCCAGGTTTGAGTGTGAGTCATACTGCTGCTCTCGGTGTTTTGACTTTGTCCGTATGGTAGGTAGGAAGAGGCGGTGAGAAGGGATGCCCATAGGAACCCCATCCCCACCGGGACCTCTCCTCTGTCTTTGATGCTCCACCCGGGGTTGCTCATTCCTGGTTAACAGCTATGGGCTTGAGAGAGGTGACCCTCCCAGGCTGATGAGCCTCCCTTGCTTCAAGTCTGACCAGGTTGAAGAAATCATCCTACTGGCTCACACTGTTAATGACTCATTCCAGCTCATTAACACCCTCTGCTAAACATTTACCAAGGCATGTAAGAGCTCCAGAGGTGATTTCTCAGGATAAAATGAACAGAATCTCTCCCCATTGACATCCAAAAGGGTGTGCGGGTTGCAGACCTGCTGCATTGAAAACAGGAAAGAGGGAGAGAGGGGCTGTCCTGTTCATCTCACCTAACTTCTTCAGCCACTCTCCCTTCTTGATAATGCAGCCGATGCCACCAGGGTAAACGTTTTCCATGAATTCCCAAAGCAGCGGGCTGATGGGGGGAGCAGCTGCTCGCAGCTGGTCCAGGTTTGAAATAAAGATGCAGATGGGCTTCTCTTGAGGCCTGTCCTGCAAAAAAACAGGAAGAGAGGAAGGGAAAAAATAGATGAAGAGAGAAAGTTTGTGTTGAGAAGATTGAAGCCCACTGGAATCCTAGTTTATGTGCTTCCCAGGGACCAGGAGCTCCAAGCAAGCAAGATGCTATCTCTGCACAAAATGCTGAGCCCAGGAGGGGACTGCATGCTGTGATTGGTGCCACTGCTCAGATCTGCATGTGTAAATTGAAGAAGAGAGAGAACAGCGGTCTGCTCTTGGGATCTTGGTGGGATGCATCCAAATCCCCTGCTTTAGACACAATCAACGCAGGGACAGCGATGCTCTGCTCATTATCAGTGCTTTTAACGCCTTATACACCAGGGGCTTGATTTTCCTCTAACTTATGCTGGTATAAATCAAGGTCAAACCCGCCAATTCACGGCAGGATGATGGAAGGAGAGTCTAACCCCTTGGAAACCAACATCTACGTAGCCAGTTACTCAGTGCTTCGGTGCTTTGTAATAAGCTTGCTGTAAAATGGACAATGTTATGGAGGGGAAATAAAAAGAGCTCACAAAGCGGTGTCATTTCAGTCCTCAACTGACACCAGTTTCAGCGGGGCCAAATGACGAAGGAACTGGGCATGTATTTACATTCTGTTTATATTATCTCATCGACAGGGAAGGTTAGCATTGGCACCAAAGCAGGACAGAAAAGACTGCCTTTGTTGCTGATGTTCACACTAAGTGCCAGCTGAGATAGTCTGTTATGCTTATTTCTCCAGGCTAGTCAGGAAATTGCCTCATGGAGAACAGACAGGGCCAGGCTGCAAAAGTTGTATTGAAGGTGCAAACTTTGGGTCTGGTTGCAGCACCGAACGTCTCCAGAAGTCTGGGGAAATTTCGACCTGGGATTCTGATTCAGCACTTTGTAAGGCAGAGAGGGCAAACACAGGTTTGGACCCACTTGTGATAAGCATCGGGGCTGTTCCAGTTTGGGGTTGTGCTTTGCCCCCCCAGGGAAGCAGGAGGTAGCTGTCTAATTCCCAGTGCTCGATGCCCAGAGCAGAGGGTGCTTTACCCCAGGTTGCTCAGCTCAGAAAATGGTCCGTGACGTGTTGGTGTGGCTGCGCATAAACTATCCATGGCCAAATTCTGAGTCTTAAGACAACTTGAAACAAGAGGCTCCCATTTCTGCTTTGATACATAACTCATCTATAGGACATAAGCAGGATCCAAGCAACAAGACGACAGTCTTGGATTCACACCTTGATTTTGTAGACCTTCTCGATGGCTTCAGGGTGTTTGCAGGAGGCTGCCAAAGCATACACGGTGTCCGTCGGGACCCCGCATACTGACCCTGTGTTCAGCAAGTCAGCAATGGTCCTCAAGCCACTCGTGCAGTGGGACCTGGGGCAGACGCAGGGGGGAGGATCTTCGGTGCCCTTCTTGGAGCTCTCAGCCTGGCGATAATTAGGAGGCAACAAATCCATTACGGTGGGAATAAGCAAACATATGAAACACAGGGTAGGATTCGGTCCCCCCAAATGCAGGTATCTCACTGTGCCATGCTCCCTTGATAGCCTAAGGGCAGAGGGAGCACTTCTAGGGATGCTTCACCTGAAGTAGGCGAGATGAATTACAAGGCAGAAGTGATTAGTTCTGTCCCAGTAATAAAGTCAAAGAGACTAGCTCAGGTGCGGACATTTGAGCCACTGATGCTGAAAATCACAGGAGGAGAATCCCACCCAGCACAGTGACTGCTTCCTGGGGAAATAACTACTCTCCGAAATGACCTAAGGAAACTGCTTGGGAATCTTAAAGCCAGAGGAACTTGAGAAAGATCAAGTTTTAAGTGCTTTCTCATGAGTCTCCGTTGTTAGAAATGCTGAGTCAATAAAAATGTTTCTCTGC
>NW_009597646.1:82264-83386 GCF_000690535.1 Cariama cristata | reverse complement strand
AGGAATTAGAGCTGTCATATCAATCAACCCAGTTAGATGGAACTGCCTCGGTCAGACATACAAGAAAAATTTCCAAGTTAACAGATACATTGGGGAGCTCTTGCTGCCCACTTTGGGAAACTTTTAACTCCCTACTTCCCTGCCCCCAAGGTTATGGCCTTTGAAACTTCAGTTTGTCAACAATTCTTGGATTAGACATGGCTAATTCCACAGGACCATGGAGACAGGCATTTTGGAGCGAGGTAGGCATTTTGTAAATGTCCCTGCCCTTTCTCCAAGTTTCCATACATGTTATTCATAATGTTTTCAGCTCATCACTCCCTACAGAAATGCTGTGACTGGGATTTCAAATGGCACTAAGGGATTCAAAGGAAGGACATTCAGTGGAAATTTGAACTCCCCTAGGTAGGACCAAAGGCTATCCCTCCTGAGCAGAGAAGCTACACCATCATGTAAAAAATCTCTTACTGTGAACAGAGGGGGTCCCATCATCATGAGATCCTTCCCAAACATGCTGTTTGCAAGTGATGCTGTTGCTCCGTAGAAGCAGATGATGCTGAGGATGCTTAGCATCACAACTGGAAACAAAACCCAGAGAGTCAAAGGCAGGAAGGGAGACGGCGAAGTTTTATTTTCTTATACACCTCATGACTTCCCAGCAGTGCAAACCTATTTCAGTCTTTCCTGTCATGCAACGTTGGCAGTCCAGCATATTTGTGCGTCTAAAAATTCAAGGCATTTCCAGGCTTGCCTACCTGTGCATCTTTTGCCATATGGCTTTTTTTTTTTTTTTCTTTTCCTAGTGGAAAAGCTTCTACAAAACATCTTGCTAAAACACTTTATGTAATTGCAAATAAAATTCTCACTTGCTGCAAAGCCAAAGCTTCAACAGAGCTACAGCCTTTCACACCGGTGGCACGTTTAGCTCATCCCAGATCTTAGCTCACTGAACAGCTACTGGAAAGCAGGACTGCACAGAACCTCAGGAGGTTGTCTTGATCCAGCAGGATCAGCCGTACCTAAATGTTTATTAGGAAGCTCAAGGACCTGGGGATGATACGAGGAAAGGTTTCCTCCTCCAGTCGTGGAGCCGAAAGGCTCAGCCTCTGCAGCTTGCACCCA
>NW_009597646.1:65154-82233 GCF_000690535.1 Cariama cristata | reverse complement strand
AGGGAAAGATGGCACACTCCTCTGCTTGCCTTTTTCCATATTGAGCTGGTGCAGAACATTGCTCCCCAACCAGGGACCCACTCGCTGCACTCTATGGGTGAAGGTTTGACGACCACGTTCACCTAAAACTCACTTTCAAAAGGCAAAGGGAGGTTCTCCAACGTAAAGAGCAGAAAACAAATGGTCAAGAGCTCCATTGCAAGGGTCATGCAGAGAAGCACCACGTTAAAAGAGGAAGCTGTGAAAAGAAATAGAAACAAGAGACATGGAAGAAGAAATGTCAGACAATGACCCGTAAAAATGTATGTGAAACAGCAGAAGTGTTCCTCAGTCAACTTCATTTTCTTCGATTAAACTGAGCAGTCCATGACCTGGCTTCCCTGTTCATGGAGGAACAGAGAGGTACGGCGATGGTTTGTTCAGCTCTCAGCTTTCAGGAGAGAAGCTGCCAGACCCTTCATCTGCCAGTACACTCTGCTCACATGGAAAACACTTCTCCGGCAGCCAAGAAGATTCTGATTTACAGCAGCTGGGCTGGAGGGTGGCTGTGGATATATGCCAGTGGCCCAGTCTGTCTAACACTTTCACCTTATTTGAACCTTTTATTTTCTTTGAAATGTTCTTCCGTTCCCTTATGACTGTTTCTTCTAAGCCCAACTCAGCTTCTGTTACTGGCTGAAACATTTCAGTTCTTGCTTAATCGGAGTGGCAGAGAGAGCCGAGACTCCCTCACTTGGGCATCTCCACCACAGAGTGACCACAGATGCGATTAATGATCTGACCCCAAATACCCCTCAATAAACGTCACATATGGTACCGAGACTTACCTAAAATAATTAAAAAAGCATTGAGCACCAAAAAGGCAATAGAACCAGCAGTGAATCCTTCACTGTTCCCCGTATCGACGTTCACCAAGTGGCCTGAAATGGGACCAGCAGATTTGGTTGTGAGCAAACCATTAAGTGCGGTGTAACAGAAGAATGACATACCTGCCGTTGGAATGACTACAATCCAGACTAATTGGTGGTGGCCACTGTAAAGAAAGTCTACCACATCAAACCCCCTTGCTTCTGCAATGCAAAGCATTTGAGGTATTAACAGAAGAACTGGTGGTGGTTATCCAAAGAAGCTGATGATTTTACGTCCAGCTTGTAATAAACAGGGTCTGGCTGAAAACATTCATAGCTTCTTGCCGTACCTCTTAAGCAATAGCTTTAACTTTCCCCACAGGGGCTCCTTTTAATAGGACCTGGCATGCAGGCTGTACGAACATGCTGCCTACCTGGAGCCAAATAAGGCTTTTTAAAGCCCAGGCTCATCATTATGAGCTCTTTTTTCATGGCTATGACCAACTAAGATGAATTGCTCCAGGCTTCTGAAGGGTAAATCCAGAACCTGGAGTCTTCTACTGCCCAAAAAGCATCTCCTGCACCGTTATGCTGAGATAACAGCCCGGAGGCAGTCTGAGTGCTGTCTCACGGTAGTTTAGCAGGGAAATCTTGACCTCTGTTGGAGTCAAAGACACAACTTAGACTCCTGTAGCTGTGAGAGTGCCAAGTGACTGCAGCACCGGCAATCAATTACATGAGTGCGCGCTGGGACGTTTGGTCATTATCTTTTCACAAGGAAGAATATTGGTAAACCTGGTGTCATTGAACCTCCTGGGAGAAGGAATTATGTTGGAGAAAGCAATCTGAAATTTCCTAAAAACATCCCATTTTTTTGAGTAGGCGGAGTAGTAATCCTGACCTTGCGTTACCTGCAAATCGAAGCCAGGTCCACGCTCCCCAGAAGGCAGCATAGCAGAATGGAAGAACGCAGCCAAACCTTCTCCCTCCTTGAACCTGGATCCTGCAGACGTACAGCTGCATGATGGCTCCTGGGATGAGCACGGAGGGTATGGAGAGTTGCTGTCTGTTGGGGTCACTGAAAGTACCCTGGATGGCAGAGACTGCAGCCAGGCCATTGCAGATGTAGAACAAAGCATCTGGCACTTCAGCACTGGGGCCGCTTGAGGAGTTCTTGGACCTTGTGAAGAAGATTTTGGCAGCCATCAGTGTGGTTTGAAGAGCTGAGCTGGACATAGCCTGGACACCAACTGGAATCAAAGCCTTCTCGCCGATGGAGTTGATCAGGCTGGCAAAAGTGGCGTACATTGAGAGAGCAGTGCAAAGGCTGCAGGCGGCCCCCAGGAAAAGGTAAGCACCTGGCATCGGGATCTGATGGATGGAGGCGGCTGTCAGGAGGATGAACGAGGCATTTTGCAGCATCTCCAGGGTGTCTTTGTGGGTTGACATCAGAAAGAGCACGCAGGCAATGACCAGGAAGAACCACCCTCCAAACATTCCCAGCCTGCTTTCCTGAGCCTTGGACAGCCCAAGGAAGGTGGTGAGTGTAAACTCTTCCCAAGACATCACCAGCCAGTAGAGGCTGTGGACACCGAACTTGGTAGTGTAGTAGACATCACCTCTCAGGTAACTGTAGAAGCTGGACAGCAGCTGGCAGCTGGAGATGATGGATATCCACGCTGCTCCAACACAGAAGTTCTTCATGTACCCAAAGAAGTAAAAGGCGAATAAAAAGGGAGAGACAGTATCGCAGATGTTGCCTAGGGCCATCGGCTCGGCATACTTTGTATTCTTTTTCTTTTCTTCCCCAATGGCCTTGGAAGAGCTCTTCTGTGCCGACCCCAGTAACAAGACATTGAAGAGAGGGTGCCCAAAGCCCGGAAGGACGTACCGTTGTGTGATGCCCTTGAACAGGAGAGCCACCGCTCCGTACAACCCGCATGTGACAATGACAAGCTCAATGACAGCTGACACTACCAGGGCCCACTGGCCAAACAGTGCGACTGCTTCAAACACCAGGGCAAGCGCGATGGCCCCGAAGATGAAGGGCATGATGTAGTTGACTGTGGCTGAGCAGAAGGAGAGGATAAAGGAAATGGAAATGTAGGCCACCAGCCCAGCCACCGCGCTTTGGCTGGCAGAGAGGTGGGCCATGCCGGTGGGCAGGAGGTGGCTGGCATTCCCCGAGGGCAGCGTTATGTTCTGCAAGGAGGGGTAAGCGGCCGCAATGATGCGTGTAGCCCCGTAGCTACTCCACAGAGCGGAGAAGGTGAGAAAGGCTGTGCCTCCGAGGTGGTCATACTTCCGAAAGGCAAGAAATCCTGCCAGGAGCTGGACAAAGCCTCCAATCAGGATGAGGTGGACACCTGAGAGACGCATGAAGAGGTCAGGTAGTAAGCTAGCCACAAAAAGGCTGGAGTTGCCAGAAACAGTGCTGCATCTCCAAGCTCTGGAGGACACCCCACCTCAGGTCCCACAGCCTGCTTGTGACCAACCCTATGGCCTCTGTCTTCCCCTCTCTTCCCACCTTTATGACAAATTTCTGTGCTGAGCCTCAGTACATGGCCACTGAGCCCCTTGGAATGCTCAGTATGGTGAGCAGGTCCCAGGAGCGGTTTGGATCTATGAAGGCAGGGGAATGGCACAGGAAAAGTTTGGACGGGGTTCCTGGCAGAGTTGCTGGGGAAGGAGGAGCAGCCATCCTAGGGAGCACACAGACCTCCTGTACATCAGAGAAAGCCCACGTTTCCCCACCTGTATGCTGTCCATTGGCCCACAGGGATGGCTCTCGAAGAGTCCATCCTGCCTGGTGCTCTCAAGGAGAGTTCACCTCCTACCAGCAGCCCCAGTGTCCTCTGTGAGCAGCATCACCCACCTGCCAGGATGTCCTCCGCTCCCTGTGGCCGGAGACCGGTGTGCACCACGGCGAAGTTCTGCAGGCAGAGGAGGAAGGCGCTGACCACATTCGCGAGGAGCCCCAGCACCGCCGGCTCGCTGTAAAAGACGGCCGCGAAACCCGCCGTGCTCGCCATGCCCCTTCCAGACAAAACAAGTGTGTCGGCGGTCACCCCCACAACCTCACCGTCGTCGGCGTCTAGACCAGCGCTGCTTTGGCTCGGGCACTCGGCCAGCCTTCAGAGCCATGCCCCTGCTCCAAGGAGGGAGAAATTGGTGACAGGCTCAGGTGTTTCCATAGTGCCTCCCCGCTTTTTGCTCTAGACAAAGGCTCGATTCAAAGCAGAACTTTAGGTGCCTACTTTCCGGAGTCCTATCCAGAAAAAACACACACAACCTATTTAGGCTACAAGGATTTCTGGCAAAAACATGTTTAGGTGCCCCAAAGCGCTGCAGGTGGTGGTGATGGTTCCTGCCCCCTCTTCTCCAGGCTGCTGGAGATGGAGAGGAATGAATAACCCAACACAAATGAACAAACATTCAGACGAAACCCACAAGGTATTTTTGAGCCATTCCAGGACATTTCTTATCCACTGTTACAGACAAACAGGCAGGCACGACGCACACATACACAGTCTCCCTTCCAGATGGAATTTTCCAGCTCCATCCCTTTCTTGAAACCCTAATGACTAAATAGTCTATTTTCAAACCTTTCATATTTCTACCATTAACTCGTCTATTTGCAGGCAGCCCCCACATTTCCATTCCTCTGCACTCCTGGGTACCATGAGCTGGAGTTTTCTCTCTGGAGGTTTTTGTTAGGAAACAAAGATGAAAATAAAACAGCAATGTTCTTGTTATTTTGGTATTTTTAGAATATTTTATGACCTAAAGGAGCTGGAAAAGGAGAAAGTGATGTATTCTGTTCTCAGCCATTCCAAAAAGCCTTTTGGAAAGAAAGGAAAGCAGGCAGCACTACTATTGATATGGGAGGTGAGGAGTGAAGGAGCACCACCCAAAGAAGAAATAGTTTTGTGAATATTAATGAACCCAAATCCCGGTGTCTACTCTTAAACACACAGTGTTTCTGGGCAGACATATATGTTTTTGAAACATCAGTGGCCTCTGGACTCTTCTGCTCCACTAAAAAACCCATGTTTTCTTTCTCTGCATTTATTCTAAAGGGTGTAATTTTCACAGAAATGAAGAATGAAGGATAAATTGACTCCTAACTGCTCTGAACTGATTCAGCAACTTAAGAAATGTGGAAAGGGTAAAAACGTTCAAGTGAACATTGTGGGACAATCAATTGATTCGGTTATTTCATTGTGCTAAAGGTTAGATTTTTTTGGTTCAGAAAGAGAGATGCACCAAATCACAGTTCTGTGGGAGGAACACTCTCTTTTAACGTCAAGCATCTGTATAAGCTGCTGACTTGAAGGAGGCCCTGAGAAACGATTCACTCTTAGGAAGAGCTGAGCAGTGACCTGTGGAGTTCCTGACGTTGTCTTTTTTATTTATTTTTTTTTTAAATGACATTCAGATATAAATAAGTGGTTTGGTTTAAATGGTTATACTTGGAGGCGGGCCACAATATTAAGTTCCTCCAGATGTTTCGCTCTGAAATAGCTCAGACAGTGGCTTTCTAGGCACGCTGCAACAAGCCCCTGTTCTGAGCCGGTCTCTGAAGGAGGATGAGATGGGTTTTCTGGAGGAAGATGGGCTGGCCAGGTGACTGCTTGGCTCGCAGAAGTGGTTTTCAATTTGCCAAGGCTCACTTTGTTGGCGGTTCCTGCGTAACTGGCCATGCTAGTGGTTTTAGAGCCCACGACATACAGCTTGGTTTTGTGAAGGGTGTAGAGACACAACTGATAGGGCTGGTTCCCTCTGCCCGCAGTGCGATCCGTCATAGCACATCTGAGAAGGGGGGAAAAGAAATACCAGAACATGCTATATTGGGCTACGGAGGTGTAAAAGGAAAAGATGTGAGAGGTTTTATACCAAGACATGGAAAAGGAGGAGGATGAAGGAGCTTCCCTCGGGAGGAGAAGGTTTTGGGGTTGGAAACGGCTGCAGACCTGCTCTGCTCACACCTACCCACAGCATCCCCCCAGGCACTGCCATCACAGACTTGTGCTCCCTGTCCTAAGATCATTTCAGCATTTGTGCCTTGCCTCCCCTCCTCTATTTCATGCGACATAAGGACAGATCAAATGGTTAATCCCCTCCCGTTGTTCTCTGAGGAGCCGCAGCAGCACTAGTCATGCTGTGGGCTGCACCAAGACCTGGTCTGCCTGGAAACACTCAGAGGTGTTTTCTGTTCAAAGTATGCCCAAGCCTTGTTTGTCCCTGGGATAAAACCACTCACGGCTGCTGTCACTATCCATTTCGTACAGCCGCTGCCACCGGCACTGTGTAAGGACCTGTTTTTCCACATGCACTACAGAAAACTGACAAGGTGAAACCTCTGCTCCCCACTCCGTGCACCACAGCAAGGAGGGATCTCCCACCAAGTCTTTCCTTGGCGCTGAGGTCTGCAAGTTGGGCATCCTCAGCTGGGACTGATGGGTAGAAAGGGCAGAAAGCTGACCTTTTCTGCTGTGTGGGGTTGGCTGCTCCCCGTACAGATGGGGTACCAGCCAGCACAGCCCCTGTCCAGGAAACTGAGACGATGGAGACCTCCCCACGGCGAGGTGGCACCTGGGGATCGGAGGTGCTGCCAGGCCTTTCAGAGAGCTGGCTCGACCGAACGGATGGGGCAGCCTGGGGTGACCTTGCCCTTCCACAAATCCCTCATGCAGCGAGGGGGAAGAGAAAGCTGTCCCCTCGCTCATCCAACCTCCTCTGTCTTCTTTCCTTTTCCTGCTTGCCCCTGACATTCTTCAGCCTGGGGTTTGCAGAAACGGCTTGTGAGGTCCTCCCTCCGTCCTGGCTCTTCTCCCCTCAGCATGACCTCGGAGCCGTGCCCACGTGGCCAGCGTGCCAGCTGGGCTGCAGCCCCCGGACACCTTTTCCTTTACTTGCTGCCTTGCTCACAATAACTTCCCTTCACCCCCTCCAGAAAAGGTCATTCCCCTCCGCACCCCCTTTCCATCTTGCTGTTATACCCGGGCTTTGCAGACATCACTGGGTGCATCTTCTTTGCTCTGACATCTGCTGCCTGTGCTTCTTCACCCTGACTGATATCAATGGGAATATGCTGGTGCACGGACATTGCCTCCGCAGGAGGTTGGAGCAAGGCTTAGCATGCCATGAGACATATATAAATACCAAAACGCTAAATTTTCAGACACTTGTTCCCCAGTGGCATTTTGCGATTAGTTTTCCATCCCACCTTATTAGTGATAACGAATGTTTATGTAGCTCTGAGAAAATACTGCGTCTCTCAAGACAAACACGTTAAGAGAATGAAATGCAATTCTTTTCAGATAAGCACATGGCAAGATTAACAGTGCACAGCAAGGCTACACAGCTGGAATAAACACCACAACCCTGACTCTCCCCTGGTGGAAAAAAACGGCACGAAGTTGCCTGGGATGCATTGCTACATTCACAGCGATCAAGGGTCTGCCTAGTATTTAGTAGAAAATTCAGGCTGGTTTTAAATGCAAGGTGGATCACACCAGGCTGTTACTCTGTACAAGGTAATATGCAGCATGTTAAATGTCCCCAGGTTTCACTACTGACCAAGCACAGAGCCATGGCATTCCCCCAAAGTCCAAACGTTCGTTTGGGAACAAAGGGTCCCAATGTCTCCCGGAAGGTACAGAGTTCACGTCTGCTCTAACATTTCAATGAACCGGCAGCACATGGCAGGCAACATCGCGGAGCTGAATATTCAGAAGGAGGAGAGCTATGGAAAGATTCAGCCAAATGACAGAACACTGAATGTATTCAAGAAAAGCATCAAAGAAAACCACCAATGCCACGCTTCTCCCTCTGCAGCTTGGATTACCTGGTTTGGTGACACTTCAGCTCAATGGGAGGATGCTCTTGTCCCTCTCATTTCCTGGTGAGTACCAGTTTTATAGTCCTCCTCTGTAGGAGGAGCCTGGGGCCAGTTGCTTCACACATTGGCACCTGTGGCATTTTGGAGACAGGAATTTCCTTGAACTTTCTCAGTTATTGTTCTAAATCTTTTTTTTTTTTTTTTATTTCCCGAAACCAGGGGGGTTTCTCTTCTGTTCAGCAGAGAAAAACCACCCCTCCTCATCTATTGCCCCCACCCTCTCCGTCCCCAGAGGCTGATGTCATCACACTTGAAATTCAGTTGCAAAAAAACAAAAAGCAAATTGCTTTTCAGAAGCATATATAAACCCTGACACCAAAGCACCTTTCAGACAGACACCTCTCCCATCCCTCGAATAGAGCAGTGCAGAGCTGGGGATTAAGCAGTGGTAACAGCCACCAGCATGGTCTACTTCACCTTACAGGTAACTACGATTTCATGTACGAAACCTATCCATCTCTGATCTTTCCTTTTTCACTTTAAGGAGGTAATGTCGTTTTCCGGGCAGCTCCTCAACCGGTCAAAATTGTTGTGACATTAAGTGGGAACCTGCCCCACTACTAACAAAATCAGATGGTTTTCACAGACACTTTATTCATAGTTACTAACCTGTTCCTTCCATGCCTGTTCCTTTTACGTGTCCCAAACGTGTTTTGTACGGTGCCATGGCAGGGGGGTTGTTGTTGTTGGGACGTGCTGGGTGTTTTTTTTCTCCTCGTGTCCACTCTGAGCTGGTCCCGCTTGCAACCATAAGAGGATTTCGTGGTAGGTCTGAAAAGGCTGTGCTGCCCCTTCTACTGTACTGCTTTATTTCCCTGGCTATTCTTGGCACCTCTGCTGGACTGAGCTCTGGAAAATATTTTTTTTTCTCCTTTGAATATGCAGTTAGTTTTATCTGCTCCTTTGATCTGCGAGTGTCTTACGATGCCACGTTAGAGGCGCAGCCAGTAAAACGGCTCTGAAAAAGTTCAAGCAGCTTAGGTGACGAATGTTCCTTCTCTATCTTTACTCTAGAAATCCCAGAAGTTCTTGGCAAGCTCCCGGCAAGTTCACAAAACTGCTGCTCACGGTTTGTATCTCTTTGCAGAACAACATTCCCTATCCTTTTTTAACAAGCATCCCAAAATAATCATGTCATTACTTTTTTTCTTAAAAAAAAAAGTACTGGGCTAAGTGCACTGAGATAATCCACTCAAATTCTTGGAAGACAAAGCACGCCTGGGGGGTCTTGTGGTGATTATTGCCCTCGGTTGCTAAAGGACAAGGAAAAAAGTAACAAGTGGTAAAAACACTGACTGCTAATCCTGCGCTAGAACAGAAACTTTAACTGAGTTAGAACCAGGCTTTCCATATTCTTACTCTTTGACCGTAAACATAAGATGTTTAAGTTGTAGCTGCCATCGGATTGCTCAGATCCTTAACTCCTCCGTTTGTCGTTACTTCTTTATTACGTCTGAGCTTGCTATGAGCGTTGCTCCAAGTGATTCGGGGACCGTTCCCCGCGTCTGGCAGCCAGGGTGCTGTCTTCTCCAGCACGGCACCTCTACAGCTTCTCTGCTTCAGAATCCAAATGCAGCAGAACTTCAGGCTGTGTAGCCACTTCATCTATTACAAGTTTGTCTATTAACTTATTTTAAAATGTGTTATTAATACAATAAATGCAATGAATGTTACTTAGTGAACACTTGGGAACAAGACAAATAATAATAATCCACGCAGATCTATTTGGTCTTGGATGGAGCCTTTTTTTGTTGTTGTCATACCAGGAGAAAAACACTGGAGTCATGAAATGTTTTTAACTGAAGGGTTAAAAAATGTTCACTGCCTGCAGAAGTGACAAAGATGATGGGATGAAAGCAATCAAAATGTTATGGGTGCAGCGTGATTGGAGCAGATTTTCCTCCGGGCTCTCCAATCTAGTTTGACTTCACTGTTTCCTTCTGCTCGAGGGCGTTGGTGCTTTCGTTTGCGGTCTACTGAAGATGCTCTCAGAGTACGCAGAGAGGACACAGATTTTTGCCAGCACAAGGTTTCCAAACTGCTGAGTCTTACAGATTCCTATAGCAATATATTTCATAATGCCGCTGCAAGGGGTGAATTTTATTTCCGTGAGTCACAGCAATGATGACATTCTCAGCTGTGTTTACAAGTGGTTTTTAGACTCCTAGGCTCTAGGTGAGTCCAAACACATTTGCAAGCAAACTGTGAGTCAGTAGGCATGACATTTAAGAATGAATACAAGCTAGTGAAATTAGGGAATGGTCATTTTTTAAATTGGGCTGTTTTCTGCTTAAAAAATGAAGTGTCATCTGTACCTGTTCATCTTGATGAGGTTTCCTGTAAGATGTTGAAGCAAAGTATTTTTATTTTCTTGCTTCACTCGACTTTTTCATGTGATTAGTTTCATGTGGACATTAATGCCATCTTTTATCTGTGTGCATGTGTGTGTGTGTGTACCCCCCACATACCTAGATACGTGTATATATATATATACGGATTTGCAATCATGCAAATGTTAGCTATGTTGAATTTTATAGTTTTCCTGCTCTCTCAAAATTATAATCTAAATTCTAATGGGTCATAATAATTATAATTCTGTGAATTATAAATTCATCAAAACAAAGCAATTTGTCACTGAAATTAAAAAGCACAATGATCCCAAATTGGATATTTTCCACAGAATTTTAACACCTCCAAAGATTTGGAGATGGTGACTTCCAAATCCAAAAGCACCAGTAGTTTGTGCTGTCTGCCCAGCTCCACCTTACTGATCGTAAATAAAGGCACCGATTTTGCCTTGGGAAGCTCGATGTGTTGCTTCTTGTCTAACAGCAAAGGTGTTTTCAGAGACAGGAAAAAGTTTCCTTCAGACACCAAGCTCAGGAGATCTGGTTTAATCCCCTTCTGAAGCATAGGCTGAACCCTCTGATATGCTGAGCTCAACTATGAAAGAACACTCAAAGGACTTTTTTTTAAGCACTAGCATCCCTTTGAGTGCATAGGTTTAAGAGCTTTGCCGGCTGAGTCAAGACACCTCCGTGCCTCGTAGGATGAAACTTCTGGGTAAATCCAGGCTTTGGGTCTAGTCCTGCTTGCCAAAAAATGATGGAAGCTATAGGAAGTCTTGTTTTAACGTGGTCCACTCCCAACAGGGCACCCTGGTAATGTAGCAGGGCACCTGCTCTGCCTTTTCTTCACATAAAGCGACATAATTTGTATTGATCCTCCCAAAAGATAGTTGCTTGAAACCCAGGGTGAGGGGACGTGGTTGAGCCCTGCAACTGCTTCACTTGAACCTTCCTGAAGCCACCCCAGGAGGTGCACAGAGCGGTCCTTACAGCACGTGAAGGCAGTAAGAGCCAGGACGTGCTGTGGACCCTTGAAAAACCCATGGAGAGGATCAGGATTCACACCAGGCTGCTCGCCTTGGACTCCTTGTGCTGGCGACGAGGGAGAAATGACACCTCCCTTCAGAGAAGATGCCAGTCCCCTCTCCAGGAGCATCTCTCCACTGTCTGTGGAGGGAGCCGGGAGCAATGGTGCTCCTCTCCTAGACTCCACCGAGTGCCTGAAGGCACAGAAGTTTTTCATTCCTGGGGAGAGGCTCAGGGCCTGGGATAGCACAGGGAAGCTGTACATCACCTCCCAGATCTGTAGGGCTGTACACAGCTGTGTGACCCAAGGGACATGCTGGGTAGAGCCTGCACTCCCCAGCTGCCTTTGTCCTTCAAGAAATTCAATGAGACCAGAGAGTGAAGACCTGTGAGCTGTCAGCACATGGCCCACAGATGTCTTTACCCCCTCCCCTCTCTCTTGGTGCTGCAGTGGTGGCCAGGAGTGCTCCAGAGGAGACCGTGACCAGCAGCTTTGCCTCCTTCATCCATGCAGTTCGACCCGAGCACTTATCCAAGACGGTCCGTCACAGAAGCAAGAGGATGATCCTCGACAACATTGGGGTTGGCCTTGTGGGCAGCACGACGCATGTCTTCGATATCGCCCTGCGGTACTGCCGGGTAGGAACAGCCCCATATCACCATGTAGTTACGTGGTCCCCACCCTGACATCACCACCACAACCAGGGCCTTATCTCATGGCTGACATAGGACTTTTGCCTTGCGGTAGTGGCATCACCCAATCCCTGCTTTGCTCAAGGTCCTCACCTCTGTTTCCCTCCCTTTCGCAGGAGCTGTACTCTTCCTTTGCCGTGAGCTCTGTCTATGGCAAGCCAGGCTTAAAGCTCTCCCCGACGCTGGCTGCGTTCACCAACGGAGTTGCGGTAAGGCAGGCTCTTCCAGGAGAAGCTCTGCTTTGTGGTGCCTTCGAAGACACAAGTTAGTATTGCAGGAAGCAGGCTGGTGACTGGGAGGGGTAACGGGGGACGAGAAGTCGTGGGCTCCTCTGCAGTCTTGCACGCTGCTTTTGGAGGGGCCAGACCTCCAGGTGATGTTACAGACGTAGCCTCAGCAATATCAGCAAGGACCCCCTCGCTCCCTCAGCTTCCAGCCCCCCGCCCCAGCATGTCCTTACCTCCATTTCTCTGGCAGACTCACTCCATGGACTTCGATGACACCTGGCACCCTGCTACCCACCCGTCAGGGGCTGTTCTGCCAGCTCTTCTGGCAGCTTCCCAGATGCTGCCTCCGAGCACCAAACCCAATGGCATGGATTTCCTGCTGGCATTTAACGTGGGCCTGGAAGTGCAAGGAAGGCTCATGCATTTCTCCACTGAGGCTCACGACATTCCAAAAAGGTAAACCTCCTTTTCTTCACCGAGTAGGAAGAGGGTTGGTGAGCCTGTTAACGGGCCTACTCAGGGTTTCCAAACGTTAGTTTAAGTCCAGCTGAACTCAGGATCAGGGTTAAGCCCTACCGAGAGCCAAATGCCAGTTCTGCCAGAGCTGATGAGGCACCACAGATTCATTTGGTGACCTCCAGCGATCTTGCCTCAACAATAACCATCGAGAGGACTACCACTGCGTCGGCGGTGTCCTCATCTAAACTAACCAGGGTGAGAGCACAGGACAGGCAGTGGCCCACAGCCATGCGGACAGCTTAATTGTGGGCACGGTCCCTGGCACAATTTCTGCCTGTGCCAACTGCCCTTGACCAGGCAGGGCCCTGGTGTGGTCCAAGGGGTGGCATCCACCAGGAACTCTTACCCTCGGGCATGTTGGACGAGGCCACCTTATCTGTCTGGAGGGAGAAAGTTTGGCTGTATGGACACGAGCCACGCCACTTACTCTCAGGGAAAATTAAAAATTGCTTTCTGGAGATGCTGGACTCACTCTGTTGTCTCCAATGAAGTTTCAAGTAGACACTTAGTTTTTAGATGGCTCATTTTTTGAGTGAGGCGAGTCCCACCTGCACCAGAGCCAGGAGGGATTTCTGCTGGCTGACTTGGCAGTGCGTTTGCAGTCCCATAGGCAGGTCGGGTAGGTGAGAGGCTTGGCTGCTCCCTGTGCGGAGCAGGCAGGGATGCTCAGCTCTGCAATTTCCCCTTTAGGTTCCACCCTCCCTCGGTGGTCGGTACCATGGGTAGTGCTGCGGCCACCGCAAAACTGCTCTCCCTCAGCACGGCCCAGTGCGCGCACGCTTTGGGCATTGCCGCATCGCTTGCGGGAGCACCCATGGCAAACGCTGCCACCCAAGCCAAGCCATTGCATATCGGAAACGCTACCCGCCTGGGCTTCGAAGCAGCACTACTGGCTGCCCGAGGGATGGAGGCCAACCCCTTAATTCTGGATGATATCCCTGGTTGTTCCGGATTCAGTGCTTTCTACAGCATCTATCAACCCAAACCACTGTCCACACCAAGTGACCATCATGAGTTCCTCTTGGAGAAGCAGGATATTGCTTTCAAGCGATTCCCAGCCCACCTGGGGATGCACTGGGTGGTGGATGCTGCCTTGTCTGTCCGGAACCTCTTCATCAACTACGCAGGGTCCTTCTCTCCCTCTTTGATTCGCACCATTGTGCTGAAGATCCCAGTGTCAAAATACATCAATCGGCCTTTCCCCAGCTCTGAACATCAGGCTAGGCACTCCTTCCAGTTCAATGCCTGTGCTGCCCTGTTGGATGGTGAAGTGGGCCTCGGCTCCTTCACGGAGAGCAGCATCCACCGGCAGGAGCTGAGGGAGCTGCTGGACAAAGTGGTGGTGGAGCACCCTGAAGATAACGTGGCCAACTTTGACAAGATGTATGGAGAGGTGGCACTGCTCCTGCACAGCGGAGATGTCCTGACAGGCAAATGTGACACTTTCTATGGGCACTGGAGGAAGCCTCTGAGCAAAGAATCCCTCCTGAAGAAGTTTCGATCCAATGCCTCTCATGTGCTTCCAGAAGAAAAAATAGAAACCATCATCACTATGGTGGACAACCTGGAGAACCTATCAGATAGTTCCCAGCTGGCCTGCAGCCTGTGAGGGAACAGCGAGTGGGTTTTTCACAAGGGACTTGTCCCAGTGAAACTCTGATTCCTTTCTTCATTGGTGCTTTACTATTAATTTCCAATGACAGGAAAGTTCTCACCCCTTGAAGTCAAAGTAGATGCTTTAATACCAAAGGAGCCCACGAGGTAGGAGGTGTGTCTGTGTCAGTTGTTAGTACACAGATTAAATTTCAACTCATGGTTGATGCTGTTTGAGTAGCTGAAAGGACACAGATATATAAAAAAAAAAAAGCATGGAAATCTATGAGAATCCTGGGTATCACCTGGAAGCCAGCTCCCCAGAAGAAACGGTGTCTGGATGTTTTCTGAAGCTGCATTCAAAGTTTTTTCTGTGCAGAATGCCTAACTGCTGAGTCTGGAAAGAAGAGGAAGTTCAGCTGCAAAAAGTGTGCTTTTCTTAGTGCTCTTCTGGGCACTTTTTAGATCATGGTTAGTTAGTCATGCTGGCCAGATGAAAAATCTATCAGTTACTGTAAACAGCCCTGCCTGCAAAACTCTCAGGCAGAGAGGGATTTTTTTTTTTCTTTTCCAGTAAAATCCTCCCAGTTCTCCAGCACTTGGGAAGGGTTTGCCACTCCTCCGTGTACGCGGGATGGTTCAAGGACCCTTAAAACCTGTATGTCTTTTCTGAATGAAGGGCAATTGGTAGGTGAGGAGCCCTACATCAGTCCTACACCTACATCCTACGTCTCCTGCGAGGTGATCCCTGCCAACGCCAGGGCTGTGCCACATCGTCCCTCCCGGCTTTGAGCAGGTCGCCCGGGCCCCTGTGCGGAGCTGGCTCACCAGGGGTAGTCTCTGCAGTCCGTGCGGAGATGGGCACCGCTGGATGCTGACTTGGGCACATACACGCTGTGACTCACATTGGGAAAATCCCTGTTTCTCTCCCCTGAGAGGAAAGAAAGCTTCCTGAGACTCGGTTCTTATCTCATCTTTCCAGCTGGGATGAAATCAGTACCTGTGCTCCTGAGTAGCCACTCACTGGAAGGCTTTCGCAGCCTGCATCCTTTCTGAAGAGTGAGATGAAGAACTATGCAACATTCCTCTGTACATTAAAGAAATACTGTGATTGCCAATCCAAAGGACTTGTTTCCAATATGATTGATCATGGTGTAGGTAGGGAATCTGTTGCAGAAGTGAGGGTTGCCTTCTGCAAGGGGGACCGAGATGGGACTAGACAGGCAAGAAGGAACGTGGGCTGGTTCCTTTTTAGCTTGCTGGTAGTGGTCTATGCAGAGAACTTCCCAGCCAGAGCAAAGCTGTTTGCCCACCTGTTAATCCACTCTCATACTCTCTAGCATATTCACACTGAATCTTTCTGAATAAAGAACTGAAGTAAATTCATTTTCTGCATAAAGATTTAATGCTACGTTACGTAGAACATCAGGTTTTCAGTTTTAATCTGAACATATGCAATACAAAGCCTTTTCCAATAGATTGGGAACGCAGCAGAGGCTAGGACAGGGCCAGCCAGAAGGCTGGCCTGTGGCCAGTGATTTCTCCAGAGTCATCTATTTACACGGAGCCCTGCAGGCTGTTTTTCCTGGTGAGAACACTAGCTATTAGCCAGCAGAGCCTGGCTGGGGATAGACACGATCTCTCAACAAAGAGAAGTTACCCAGTGTTTCTCCATTAAGCAACAGATTTCAAATACTTGCTGAGTGCCCATGACAAGCTTCTTGGTTCGAGTTAGGCGTGAGATCACCAAAAACATCATTCCATGTTTCAAAGCCCAGTGAACCGGGGACCCACAGCGCCAGTGCCTTCCAAGTCAGCCCTTAGCTCAACGTTTGT
This sequence comes from Cariama cristata, assembly GCF_000690535.1. Classification (NCBI taxonomy): domain Eukaryota; kingdom Metazoa; phylum Chordata; class Aves; order Cariamiformes; family Cariamidae; genus Cariama; species Cariama cristata. The sequence goes on along the minus strand of NW_009597646.1, from coordinate 66,239 downwards.
CTGGGGAATCAATGTGTGCCACAGAACCAAGGTGGGCTTCAGTGGAGGGAGCAATGCGTCTCCGTGGATTATCAGTGGTTTCAGTGCCCTAACGTTTGTTCCAGTGTTCTCATTTCCACGCCTTTTGCACCGTGCTGCAGTGATGCCCTGCAGCAGTGACGCTGAGCAGGAGAGGAGGGAACTAGCACCTTTTACCTGTCGGGGCTGGAGCAGAAAAAAAGAGCTTTTTGGTTGGGTTTCAGGCTACACTTTGTCCCTGAGATCCAGAAACCCTTCTAAACCTCGTTCACGTCTTGGCCGTCCCATCAGATGCAATCCTGACACCTTTCAGCAGACAATGTGAAAAATTAGGAAGGGGTGGCACAGGAAGGGTAGTAGGGTCCAACTTTCCTTTTATTGGGCCCCTTATCAGTTGAAGCAGTAAGTGGCTTTTCCAGAGCATCTAAGAGCTAAAGGCATACCTGAGATTTTTTTCATTCATGGTATTTCCTCTAAAAGCCGAGGTCCCTGGAAACGCCTCCAGCATCTCAGCCCAGGAAAATATCTCACTCGTCATTTCCACTTTCAAACAGAAAATGTTTCATATCCTTAACTAATTAGGAGGCCCAAACCTCTGGCGAGGGAAGTGAGGCCTTAAAAGAGCCAAACAAAAAAAATGACCTGTGAAAATTATAGACCAGCTTTTGTGACACTGAGGGCATTCCTCTTAGGCTGAATAAGAAAAGAGCCATTGTCCCTTTTTTCTACTGCTGTCCCAAGATAAATGACAGTTAAAATTAAGAAAAGGAAACATTTCTCCACAAACATATTTATGGTAGCAAGCTCAGTGAATGAAGGGACACTTGCAGGGCAGAGCCGGGCAGGCTCCGTGTTAGCCATCAATCAATAACTACAATCCCACGCCAGAAATTGGCAGGGCTCCACCGGCACAAGCGCTTGGCCAGGGAAAAGCCCTGACCCGTAGAGAGCGGGGAAAGGTGAGGCAGGGCTGGAGGGAGCCGGGTGCCACCATCAGCCCTCTCCCGTGGGCATCGGCCCTCTCCCGTGGGCAGCACCCACCCGTGGGGTCCCGGGGGCAGGGCTGG
>NW_009597646.1:54871-65102 GCF_000690535.1 Cariama cristata | reverse complement strand
GCGGGGGTCTCCGCTCCCCCGGGGGGACCCTTCTCGTGGGTCGCTCCCTGGGGGTCCCCTCCCGGGGCTCCATTGACAAGGCAAAGGTTATGAGGTGTCGGTGTCTTTCTCCCGTGGCAGCTCTTCTCTTCCGTTCCCACACATGGTTCAATCCAAGCTGAACGCGGTTTTCATCCCTCCAGCCACCATCAGCACAAGGTTTTAATCATCTGAAGCGCTGAATTTTTTAGGGCTTTGCATTTTTTTTTCTCATCGTGGAGAATTCTGGATTTCCCACGAAATGCCAGCAGGGGAAAAAAAAAATAGTACAATTTTACATTTCAATTTTAGAGAGGATTTTGACTGTAGAGGTCAGAAGAGTCCTCTGTGCCTTCCAGCACTATTTCCGTGATGATAACGTTGCTACCGCAGCCTGGCCAGCTGGGGAACTGCTCTCCTTGAAAAACCCCACGTCCTTCGTTATTGTTTTATGCTTTTTAAATAATTGAGGATTAGCTTTTTAAATAATTAAAGAAAGCAGAAAACTTAGACCAGTCCCACAAGTAACTGAGTGCCATCGGTTGTAGTCTGAGTGGGCTCTGCTGCTGCAGACCCCTGCCCCAGCCCTGCCGACAGACCTTCCTCCTCACAGGGGTGAGCCCTGCTCCCTCCACGCCACGCTGGCAGCTCCATGCCCCAGCTACTGGAGCAGCTCTGGATACTTTTTCTGGACAGAGGAAGGCAAGAGGGTTGGCCTTCCTCTCCCTCATCCAGAGGCTCTCTTAAGTTCTGGACCTGTTGCCACGGGGAGTCAAGTTTTGCAAGGAGTGACGGAGAGAAACAGTCCGCAGGAATGTGTCGGTTTTTCTGGACAGAGGAAGACAAGAGGGTTGGCCTTCCTCTCCCTCGTCCAGAGGCTCTCTTGTCCAGAGGTTCTGGACCTGTTGCCACAGGGAGTCAAGTTTTGCGAGGAGTGACAGAGAGGAACAGTCCGCAGGAATGTGTCAGGCATGGGGATGGAAAGGAGGAGCAAATCCCTCCCAGCTGCAGTACGAGGTCGCATCCTTCCCTTGGCAGCCGGGATGAGCAGCCCAGGCACATGCAGCTGGTGCAGGGGCCAGAGCAAAGCCCTGCTGTTGCCTTACTGGGAAAACAGGGCAACCAGGCTGGGCTGCAAGGGAGAGCCAATGTTTTCTACCTGATGCCAGCGTCTTCTTAGCACCTTATTTCCCCCTCATCCCCGCATAGATCTAGGTGAACTCACCAACTTTAGACACCCTCCCCTCCATGCAACCATCTCGTCTCTGCTTTTTCCCATCCCAGATGACAGGAACCCCGTAACTATTTATGCAGAGCTGAGTACGAAGCACAGAGCTTCAGCCTCAGGAGCGCTTTGTGTGTCAGACACCGAGGCCAAGTTCCCGGTTCCCAGGCAGGTGATGGGTTTCAACAGTCACAGCTGGACTTAAACCACTGGCTTGGTGTGAGAGCCACCAGTGCCAGCCAGCCTGAGTCGAGCCAAGCAGGCGGATGGAGAGGAAGGGAGACAGAAATCTTCAGCTGTGCAAAAGTGACCGTGAAGAGGAGAGGAGTGACAGGTTCTTTTGTGGTCAAGGACAGTGCAGCAAAAGGGGTGTCAGACATTAGGGAAAATGTCCCAACAAGAGTAGCGCAGCAGCAGGGGGACAGGTCTTCCAAGAAGGTCATGAAGTCTCCGTTGATGGTGATTTATAAAAGCAGGATTCACACCCAGGGGTGAGCGCTGAGCAGGCTGCCTTGCGAAAACTCTCAAGGTTCATGCAGCCCTGCTTTTATGGCTGGGATGTGAGACTTGTCCTAGGTTTGCAAAATAAAAGCTTGAACCTGTAAACTGGCAATCAAAAGCCTGGCCTCTGCATCCTGTCTGCTGCCGGGACACAGGCAGAGTATGGTTGTGGTTAGGGTTCTTCTCCGGTGACTGCCGTCGCATCTGTGCAGTACCTGGAAACCTCGATCAGGTTCCCATCGGGGTCTCGGAAGTAGATGGATGTTATTGGACCCACGGCACCAGTTCTGGCCACGGGACCTTCTTCAATAGTCACCCCACAGGCCTGGGAGGAGACATAAGAGCAGGGGCTTAATGCTTAAGGTAGTCTTGTCAGGGCATTGCGCACTCTTCCCCCCAGCCTTGAAAACATGAGCTGTTCAATGAGGCAATTCTGACATTCCCCAAGACACAGACCCTGATGGTGTCACTTGGGAGGCTCTGGCTTCATGCCTCTCGGGGTCAGACTGCCCTGTGGGCATCCTATGCTTTCCTCACCTTCAGATGATCCAGCAGCCGGTCCAGGGGTACCTGTGTGATAAGGCAGATATCGGCAGAGCCGGGGACTGGGCACCGAGCCTTGGGTTCAAACTCCTTCCCAGCCTCATGCAGGTTAAACTTCTGGTTGCCAAAATGTAAAGCTTTGCGATTTCCCTGTCCCCAAAGAAAAGAAAGTGCAATGAGACTTACTGGGCTGGAAGCCTTCAGCATCCCCTCACCTGTGTAGTCCTCAAAGTCCTGGGGACCTGACTGTAGACCTGCTACCTCTAGGCTCTTGCTGGGCAGCCCAAGACAAGAACTGACCACTGCAAGGCTCCCAAGACATCCCTCGAGATGTGGAGTGACCTAGGAAATTCATGCAGCTACATGCAGCTACTTCCAAACCACACTGAGGTAAGTTTCCAGTTTTGGGCACTCTCCGTCCTGCCTGTGCGGCAGCGACACAAATAATGCACAGGCTGGCAGGGCACCAGGAACAAAGACGAGGCAATGGGAAGAGGGTGAGGAAGGAGGTTTTGGTATCCCTTTTCTTTGCAGACTCTCAAGGAGATTTCTGCAGGCTCATATGGCAGTTGAGTCCTGAGACCCCATGGATCTGCAGGACACTGACTGCCATCTGTGCCCACCTAAAGAACAAACTGAGGCTCACTGTGGCCTTGGGATGTGAGTGCAACTGCTTTTAAGAGACCTGATGGGGCAGGAAAGAAGGACAGAAGCTTGGAAGGTAAAAAGGTGCAGTGTGTACATCCAAAAGAGGCCAAGTGGCCTGAAGCTTGGGCAGGAGAAGAATTGGGGCTATTCTGAAAATGTTAACCATTTTTTCCTGTCTTTGCCAATGGAAATATCAAAACAAAAGCCTGTCAGACATCTTTAGAGGATGTGTGGGTTTGGGGGTTCTCCTCCTTCAGTCCTCGAAATTGTTTTTCAAAGAACCTTTCTGTTTTCTGTCACTTTGACACCTTCTGCAGGGTGTTTTGGACTTTCCTCTGACTCAGCTTGACTCCGCTGAAACTCAGAGCTTGACGGCCTGCACCTTGGGCTGCTCCTACCATCCCCACCCCAAGGAGTTGCCCCAGAGAACCTATCAGAGATCTATAAGGCCCAGCCACTGGCCTAGAACTTCAGTCCCAGGTCCCTTGGACCTGAGCCAAGCCTGTGCCCTGTGTTACCTTGAAAGTCACCACTTCCATGCCCAGGACTTTGGAATAAAAGGCCACAGTGTCCTCAATGCTCCTCACAGTCAACACAAGGTGGTCCAGGTGCTGGATGAAGCATGAAGGTGGACTCATACAGTCCTCTTTCCAGGACATCATCTCAGGGCTGGGAACTGGCATGCAAAACCACAGAACATGAAGGTCAGGAGCATCCAGCTACTTCCCCATCAGGGAAATGGTCTGGGCAGCTGTGGGTGGAGACCAAACAGATTTTCTTTTGGCCTGCAGATGGCACAAGCACAGAAGCAATAAAATTCTCTTCCCTGGAAGGACCTCAGACCCCTGCTTTGCTCTGGTGGGACCTGAGCATGCCAGAGCCCCTGGCTGGGGCCAGATCTGGAGGACCAGCTGGGTGACCTCCCTCAGGGCTGATGTCCCCAAGATGCTGAGCTCCCAATGCACAAAAAAAACCTGTGTGCACCAAGGATGGACCATGTGTGTCATCCTTCCCTCCAACCCCCTCTGGTGTCCTCCCAACCTCCTTCATGTCCCTCATCCAGGTGGAGCAAAGACAGAGAGTGGGACCTGGCAGTGTGGTTGGAAATGTCTCTGGGAGAAGAATTTTCCTGGGAGAAGAGGGCACCAGGGCTGAAGCAGCTGCTTGGTGTCCCCATGGAAAGGGGCTGTGTCATTATCTTACAGGAAGGGGACAGAATCCTTTCTGGTGCCTATACAATGTAGATGTCAAAGACGGACTATAAGATCAGGACTGTGGCCCTGACCAGCACCAAGAGGATGGGAACTTGCCACCAACGTGACTGCACTGTGGGAATGGCTGAGGGCTCTGGGGCTGCGGCATGGTGGCTTGGCAGGGGAAAATCAGTTTTAGGAAAATTAAGAGCGCTGTAAATATTTCAGTGACCTACTTGTCACGTCTCTGCTTCACCTCAGCCCCATCCGCATCAGAGCAGGATCGTCAGGGGTCCTGCTCTGACGACTCCGATGACCCTCTGATGACCCCGATCATCAACCCACATTTAAGGCAGGCTCGGGCTGTTTAACTCAGCGGCAGCAGATCTTCCTGCTGTTCCCAGAGCCTGGGAGCACCTTCGCACCAAGCTGTGAAAAAGAAATGGATTTGGCCCTGGTGGCCTGGATGGTGTTTTTGGGAGGGTGTGAAGTTTTCATTTCGTTTTGGCTTTGGTTGATTTTGCTTTCAGAAAACCTGGCTGCGGAAACTGGGAGGGCTGTGGGAAGCCCCTCAATGACAAATGGAGTCAAGTTTCCTTCAAATCAGTAAGAGTTCTCACTCTTAAAAAGCCCCAAATCCTGATACAAATGACAATTCACTCTTTGGAGACCCTCAACACCTTCTCCACTGACATCCCTGTGCAGGGGAAGCTTGACATTCATGCTGCCTCTTGGAAAAAGAAAAAACAGGTGCAAAATAAACCCTCTCAGCACTAATGCAGCACAAAGTGGTGCAAATCAGGAAAAGAGCCCACAACCCCAACCCCTTTTTGCCCTGTCATTTGCCTTCAAACTGCTAGATGTCATCAGCAGGACGAGGGGGAGGCTGATGCCAGAGGTTCAAGGAGATGCAGCGTGAGGGTATGGGGGACTCAGTAGCCTGGGTTTACAGTGGTTCTTGGTGCTTTATGTTGGGTTCGTATCCGCTGGCATTGCCCTTCTGCGGCAGAGCACATGGGAAACAGCGGGCGAGGAGAGATCCCAAAACCCTGCTTGCACAGGAGCAAGGTCAACATAAAACCAGGCACAGTTTCACCGAGGTATCTGCTGACTGCGGTCAGAGGAGCTTGCTTGGAGCAGGACCCTGTTGTCCCCAAGCTGGGACTGGACTGTGCCCAGCGACTGCACCGGTGACGGGGGTAAACTCTTAACAGAGACAGCAGAAAGTCACTGCTCCTCCTTGCTGCAGATGGTGTTTGGTGTTTGACAACCCAACCTCAGCTCCAAGCTCCCCGGGGTCAGTCCCTCTGCAAAGTCCTTTCCACCCAGCAAGGCTTCCCGGGTGCTCCCAAGTCGCAGGGTCCTCACGTCGCAGCCTGCAGCTCCCACCTCCTGCCCATCCAACCCTCCCCTTCCACCTGAGCCCCCCAGCAAACAACTGCAAGGAAATTGTGCTGAAAAAAATAGGTTGAGTACCTGCGAGAGAGGACGAACAGCAGGGCGAGCCGGTGCCGGATGGTTCCTTTATGACTATCCTCTTCCTCCTGCCCGGAGCTGAGCTGTGCGAGCAGCAAGGTCACAGGAGAACAGGGAGGGGAAAAACCGACGAGATTAGAAAGGCGCTCTGAGCTCTCCGCAGAGGTGTACCTTGACCCAAAGGACTTGAAAGTCCAACTACCTAGAGTTGCTTGAAAAGTCCCGGAAAAAGCGTCTGGATATTTTACCCACAGATCTTTGCCTTTGCAAGGGAAAGGGGTGTTAATGTGGTATATGAAAGCACACAGATGAGCTTGGTGCTCGGACTGGGGTGACTCGCCATTGAGAAGAAGCAAGGGTATCCCTGGAGAAGAGGAGCTGTGGCAAGCAGCTGCAGTGGGCTCCCCACCTCCCCGGCAGCGGGCACCCTGCCTCTTCACCTCTTGGCCGCCAAGATTATTTCTACGCTGAGGTCTTATTGCCCGGAGAGGCACTTGCCATCCCTGGGAGCGCTGGAAGCTCCCAGGAGTAAAAGCTGTACGAGCTGTAGGTGCCGTACTAACAGCCAATACGTAGCAAGGAGCAAGAGAAAAGGAGCCTCAGGGTGATGGGCACAGCTTTGGGCACCTTTTTGGGCATCCCTTCCTGCAACCAGTCATGTCCAAAGGGGTTGTCTGTGGCCTGAGGCAGAGTTAGAGACTTTTTTTTTTCTTCCTCTGCAAAACCCAAATCTGTCAAAAATAATACGGAGTTTTGAAAGGTCGGAAGCTCTCTGGGCCGTTGGCTCCAAAGGAGTGAGTTCAGGCTGCGGAAAAACTGCTGGGCAAGTGGTTCAGGGCACATTCTGTGTTAAAATCCTTCTGCCTAGACCTCCACCCAAGCTGCCTACGCTTCACCGTTTACACCAACGTGCCAAATAAAACCAGAATTTCTGATACGTGGAAATAGCTAAAAACAGGGTTTTTGCCTCAGGTCAAGGGAAAGGACACCTGTAGGTTGCTGTGGGAGGGAGCAAAGTGCCTGTATCCTTTTTGTACATCCTTTTTGGATTTTTCTCCCCTAACTGTCCAAGCTGACCCACAGAATTTCCCCCCAAAGCTAATTCACAGGTTATCATCTACTGTCAGCTAGCAATAGTGAAGGTGAGTGGGTTAGACAAGGTAATCCCAGGACACGCAACACCACCCTTGTGCCTGCCCCGGCTTGAAGGTCACGGTGGGTTTACTCACATTGGAGAAGGCAGAGCTGAGGTGGGAATCCCACAGCCGGAGCTCAGCTAAAGGCTGTTCCTCCCCGGCACGGTGACATCCCTTAAGAGTCCTGCGGTGGAGGGACTGCCGCAAAACAACAGAAGAGGATGCCAATGCTCTGAATGGGGAAGGAGGTTCCTAAATCTGCCCCAAGGGTAATTACGGAAAACAGACCACATTTATTTTCGAAAGACGGGTGACAGCCCACTCCGGTGGGCTCTGCAGCAGCCCTGTGCCAGCCGGCCCGGGTTGGGGCAAGCAGGACAGGGAGCTGCTGAGTTCGCACTGCAGCCTCGCTTGAAGGAGGCTGTCGACATCTCTTCCCTCTGATTTTCACAAGACATGGAGGAGCTGACCATCTTGGTGATTTCTGCTCTCCTGTCCTCTCCAGATCAAGAGGTTCAATAGCTACACAGTGGGGCTTGCAGACAGAGGGACAGGTGGACCTCCCAAACCGCATCTTCTCGGGGAAAAATCCTAGTATCTTTTCTTTACTAAAACTCCCAGAGTTTGTTCCCACAGGTGCTAGTAACAGGGCCGTTGACACTGAGGCCTGACAGAGCTTTGAGGGCACTAATTGGCCTTATTAGCCCTGAGCAGCCTCACCTGGAGGCTTTCACCCCCATCCATGGGCCCTGGAGCATATTTAAGCTCTTCTCAGGGCCTTCACTCCATGCCTGAGTTTTGGTGTAGGGGTGCTGGTCTCCAGCCTAGCCCCAGATGTGCCTCCACCTGGCCAGTGACCCTGCTGGTCTGGGCTTATATGGTGATATCCTGGTCCTTGACCTGTGTTGTCACTGTGGACCTGATTATTGTTATTTTGTACTGAACGAAAGAGTTCAGGGTCTTCAGTTTCTTAGAGAAAAGGTTATAATGGACAGTATGTTAGCCCCATGATTATCATCACAAGATACAGAGGCCATATTTTCATCAACAAAAATATATTAGCAAGTTGTGATGTTGCTATAGGATGCTTCATAAGAAAATGGGGTAAGAACTGACAACTCCCTGAGAAGCCACTTTGGATCTCTAGAACCATAGCATTTGCTCCACTCCAGTTTACGTGCAAGTAAATATTTTCTTAGCTAAAAGCAATAAAACTTTTCATTTTAGGAACTCTGAACTTTCATCCATCTCTACTGAAGAGCTGGTAGAGCAGCGGTGCACGTTCCGATACCTGGATGCAGCAACACTACGCACATCTGAGAGCCTCTGTGTTGTAACCCTCTTGTCTTTGCATAGGTTCAGCGTGAAATCTGAGAGCAGATCAAAAGGAGAGAGTCCCTGGAGAGAAGATGCCTTTCACTGTTCAACTGCACTGGGAGGTGGACTGCTGAAGAGGTACAGCACTGGCACTCGCTTTGGCAGAAATTTGAGGTTTGTGAGGTTTTTTTGTTGTTTGGGGTTTTTTTTTTGGCTACCTGCATAATGGCTTCTTGGAGCAGGGAAGCTGTGGTTTAGGTCTGAGAACTCCACTTCCCCAAGGGAGATCTAGCCTAAGACCAAAAGTCAGAGGCATTTTGGCATTAAGTTCAGGATGGGACCCCCATCTATCAAACTTCAGCTTGGGAAGGGTTTTGAGTTTAGCTCCTTAAAGGTGTAGCTGCAGACAAGGGTTCCTGAGCTGCTCCCACCAGACTTCCAGAGAGGGTTGCCTCTACACGTTGGGCAGAGTGATGGAGTTGAAGTAGCTCAGCAAGTCCTCCATGGTGAAGTCCATGGCAATCCCTGACCCTGCATAACAGCGTTGGATCAGATCTTCAAACTCTCGGTACTGACGTATGAACTCCTGCTCCATAGCGTGCCATACCACCTAGGGAAAAACAGACCGTCAGCATCCTTCATCAGCCCGTGACAGCTACACATGCTTTGCTGTCCTGAACCCCCCAAAACATCACAGCATTACACCCAGATCACACTCCAGTTACCGGCAAAAGATTTTCCTCTGGGGAGAGATACTTGTGGCTTTTCCTGTAGAGGGTCTCGAGGGCTCTTTTTACTTCCTTGCCAGGGTATTTTTCAATGACCTTCCTCAGCTCTTGCTTGCTGTAGGCCAGCTGAAAGCTGACCTCCTCTTCTTTCACCCCTTGAGCTACACGGGCTTTCACCCCTTCGAAGAAGTGCTGGAAAGGCAAGGAGACGTTCACTGATGAGCTGCCCTAAGGTGGACTCCTGTGTCAGGGCTGAAACCTGACCACTTTCCTCAGTTCCCTTCCCATGTCTAACGAAGTGGAAATGAAGTACTGGAGATCATTTATCCTCCAGGAAAGCAGGGCATAGGGAATTGATTCGGTTCTCTTCCCTCCCTGCTCGGCACCCAGCATCTCTAAGGGTGGCGGTACCGTGGAGCAGTGGGATTGCTGGAAAAACCACTCGTGTTCCTCGGTGCTTCCTACAGGTTTGCTCCCTACAGAGGGTTTGGGGTCTGGGGGATCCCAGAATCAGCAGAAGTCTAAAGCAAAACTCAACTTTTCTCAGTTCTTCCAGGGTATTGTATGAAAGCAGGGCAGGCTGTTCTGTAGGGAGGAGTTTCAGAAGGAGCACGTGTCCCACCCCAAGCAAGGCTCTTGCTTAAGAGCCCAGGGCTATGCCAACCCCAGGGGATACCGCTAGCTTTCCGAAAAGTACCAGGAGCAGTGTAGCTCCACAAAAAGCTCTCTGCTGACAAATACTACTTTTCAGCCTGAGCTTTTCAGACACAGAATCTGTCAGGCTGGAAGGGACCTCAGGAGGTCTCTAGTTCAGCCTCCTGCTCGAAGCAGGTTCAACACTGGATTCAAACGAGGGTACCTGGGGCATTTCTCAAGGTAGGTCCTGAAAACCTTCAAGGATGGAGACTGCACAACCTCTCTGGACAGAATATTTCAATGCTTTATTATCCTCTTAGTCATTTTTTCCTTCACTCCGGCTGGACCCTTCCTTTTTACATTTTCTGACTGTTGTCTGTCATCGTCCTGCTGTGCACCTCAGTAGCCTTGTAGGGAAGGTGACTACTAGGTAACCCTGAACTTGGTTTTTCCCCGGGCTGACCGAGTCCAGCTCCTTCAGCCTTTCCTCACCATGTTGGTGGCTCTCCACTGGCCTTGCTCCGGTTTAGCAACTCCTCTTGTCACAGGTGGATGTGACATGCATCTCTATCTATCACTGGCCTTGCTCCGGTTTAGCAACTCCTCTTGTCACAGGTGGATGTGACATACATCTCTATCTGTTGCTGCCACAGCTGGACAAGGCATTCCACATCTGGTCTAATGAAGCCTGAAAAAGGGGAATAATCACTTCCTTCAACCTACTGTCTACCCTCCTGTTCATACAACCCAAGAATGTGTTTGCTGTTTTGGGTATTTCCCCACAGCGAAACTGCAGTGGAAATACCCTAA
>NW_009597646.1:42001-54853 GCF_000690535.1 Cariama cristata | reverse complement strand
GAAAGAGGTTCCTAAATGTACAAGCTGTTTTCAAAAACAGAAATGGCTTTGAATTAGGCCCCTTTGCAACTTCTCTTGATGTCAGTGACTTGTGCTCAAACCCGAAGGGGTATGTGGTCTGTTAGAGAAGGCCATATCAGGGCTCCAGAAATCCCTGAGCAGAACGCAACCCAAGTACCCTCATATGATACTCGCTTTGCTTTGTCGTGAGCAATGAAATTATACTTTCCCTCACAGAGGAAGGATTTGAAGCTATTAACGTAGCAGGGCTGCGGGTAGCATGAGACACCGAGCCGATCTTCCCATCAAACCCACAAGATGTTTGACCGCAAAGACTGGAAACAAATGGAAAGTAACAGGCCCTATAAATAATTCTGGCTGATCTCAGCCTGTGAGACGTTTTAGGCCAGTGAGAAGAGAGAAGGAGCAGAGCGAGGAGGGGTCTCAGGAGTAGCCATCATCTCTGGGAGGAAGGGGGATGTCTGTTTGAGTTAGCAAAGCCGGATGCTCTTAGCTCAGCTAACAAAGCAGCCGCTTGGGCAGCGTGAAACCCTGTTAGACTTATTAGCTCAGGCAGCCGTGCAAAAAGAAACCAGCATCTGCCAGATGTAGGCACGCAACCCGGAGTGGAGGTCTGAACGGGTCCTCACGCCGCCGCACAGAAGCCGAGTTGCAGAGCTGGTACCAGCAATGGATGCTACTGAGCCCTGCTCTCGCTGGGGCTGTGCTGCGTGGTGAAACACGGCAGTAAGTGGTCGGAGAAGGTGTGGGAACATTGGTGATGTGACAACAAACCAGTATAATCCTAGACTGGATTCGGGGAGGGCTGATTTGAACCCCAGTTAATTCATAATTCAGGGAGGTGGTGGACTCACCATCCCTGGAGGTGTTCAAAAAACGTTTAGATGTGGTGCTTCAAGACATGGTTTAGCTGGCATGGTGGCATTGGGTAGAAGGTTGGACTTGATGATCTTTGAGGTCTCTTCCAACCATAATGGTTCTATGATTCTATGAAGTGCGGTTGCCCTTTGAGACCCAGGCAAGGGTCAGTTTATCCTGTACTCACATTGAGCTTCTCCAGTGGCTGGCCCAGGTATTTGATGACGTATTTCTCCATGTGCTCGCTATACCTTTGCTTGGCTTCTCTCTTCTTGCGCTCCAGGCAGTGGATCTTCTTTTGGCACAGGAAGCAGTGAATGTGGTGGAAGTTTTCCATCATGACCATATCTGTGTTCACCTTCAGGTTCGCTGAGGGCAGACTATTGACTTAAAAGAAAGGAACAAATCAGGTATGGAGAGAAGATCCTGCAGGCTGGGTCAGGAGGGACACGAGATGCAGACACTCTCAGGCTTTGGTCACCAGTGGAGATTTTAACCAAGAGCTCAGGCGAGCGTCATCACAGGTGGTTCAGCTCTTCCACCACCTTGCCTTGCAGAGCTTTGGGGGCATGACATTTAATAACTATTTACCCAAAAGGGTGCAGAGGCATCCAAATCCAGCCCTGTCCAAATCTGTTTCTGACCTGGGCGCTATCGCAGCATGGCACACACTCAGCGTGCCGAGGCATGGCTCACCGCGCTGCCAGCCGGTCTGGAGAGGGCCAGAGCTTGAGTAGCTCGTTGTGCATGCAGAACAGGGGGGGTCCTTCTCACCCAGGGCAGTAAAAGTGTCACTAGGCTGTCTTATTTGAACCGTCTGACTTTTCTTCCAGTTCCGGAGGGAGTAACTATTCGTAACACTGATCCCTGTTCATGAACTTGATTCCCTGTCTCACCCGCTTCGCTGTAAACATTGCTGGAGCCTGGAAGGGGTTGTGTTCAAGGATTTATGAGCTGCTATTCAGTGGGTCACCCCAGGCTCATCTGCAGGTGGGATCTGCCTCTCTACACCACCTCCTGACTTGTGGTTTGAAGGCTGGAGCTGTTACTTCTGCAGCCCCTCAGGCCCTCTCCAGGCTGGGAAGCGGAGTATCTCCACTGACCAACAGCTGTGGGCACCAACTGGGACAACACAGGGATCTACTGGAAGCTACCTGCCTTGCTCTCCCAACCCCTCTCTCCCTACCAATATGCCTTGGTGTTTTGGGGGAAGTTGCTCTTTGGCTGCCACTGCTCCCAAGACCTCTGATCTTGTAAGAAGAAGATTCTGATCTGTAGCGAGGAGCAACTCTCTCCGTAGTCGGAAAGCGGAGGCTGACATTCAATTCAAAGCCACGCACGTGTGTCTCAGCCGTATCATAACTGAGACCATCCCGGTGTGGCAGACACCATGCACCTGGCATGCCACGCGCTCTGAATTTGCCTGATGCTCCCAGGCTCTGGCTCAGTGAAGGCAGTTTCAGCCCCGGGCAGTGCCCAGGAGACAGCTAGCCTACACATACCCTGCTCTGATGGCTCAGCGGAGTGCCAGGAACTCCTGAACCTGCAGCTATGCATTTGCCTGACCGATGCATCCAGCCGCCAGCCTTTGTACTCACTGCTGCTGAAGACACTGCCGGCCAGCCTGAGATGTGCCTTGTCCAGCTCCCCTCTCCGCCGAGCTGTCCTAAACACCTCCTCTGAGAAGTTCACAAACTCCTCAAAGCGGCTCACAGAGGGCAGGATCCCACCTTTCATCTTGCTGGGCATCTTTGCTTCCTCAATCTCTTTGCACAAGGTCCCCTGGCAACAACACACAAGACATGGCACTCTCAGATCTGACGTGACCCCAGCCTCATTTTATGGTGCACTAAGGCATGGGCCAGAAAACAAGCAAAGTAAATAATTGTATGTGCCACTTTCTTCGTTTATAATGTCTTCTATGGGGAGATATGTGAGCTTCCTTGTTGGAGGCTGGATGTGAAGCTGCGCTAGCTGCTCTCTGGAGCTGGCGTACCTGGTTCCCCAGGCTATGTGGGTCTTTGCTCAGACACCCACATCTCCTAGAGCAGAGGTGTTCACCACTGCCACTTCTTGCACTTCTCAGGCTGGTTTATGAGCAGACTCGCTGCTCCAGGCCTTGGCACAAACACAATTGATGTCAACGTGTGGTTTCCCTTGACCTCAGCGGACTCAGGGCCAGGTTCCTTGGCCAGTTCTGATGGGCTCTTGACCCCCCTGCACTCCCCTCCCTGCTGCTTGGTCCTGGCCTGTGTCTGGCTGTGCAGGAGGAGAACAGGAGAGCTCGGCTCCAGCCATCTGACACGCTGCCATCACTCCCACTCTCTGTATGGAGAAATCCCTTTGGTTTGACCATCCTGGTAAGAGGAGGCACAGATGGCACTTAGGTTTATTGTGTCCCACCTCCCTCACACAGACACAATTGTTGATGCAATGAGGGTCTAGTCCTCCCAAAACCAAAGACCCAGATCCCTGCCTGATATAAACCAGTACTGCCTTCAATGAAGATCATGTTAGAAGTTTAGAAGGTTCTGGAGGAGGTCAAACATCACTCAGGTCTGCTTGGGCTTACTCCTACTGATACTCACAATGCATTTGTTGAAGCTGCTCTTGGCCAGGAGCAGCATGTTGCCCAGGACAGTGTTGAGGAAGGACAAGGGGAGAGCTGGGGAAGAGCCCCACATCTCAAAGATGGAGTCGTTCAAGGTAACCAGGACCTGCAAGCAGCCGTATGGGTGGATCTTATTGCAGACATCTAGAAATCCTCTCAGCTCCGGTTCCAGGCAACTGAAGATCTCGCTCAACAGCCGGGTCGTAGCTTCTTCTAGTCTTAAAAAAAGAAAAAGAAAAAGGGCAAGCAATTAAATGGGGAGGGTACTGGTCCTGTGGCCAGCTGCAGAGGCAAGGGCAAAGCTCAAGAAAGAATCAAAGCCGTCCATATCGCAGTGGAGCCTGTTTATGCTTGGGTCACCCTTTGACTTTTCACCATCTCCGCTTGTGGGAGGACGTTGAAATGTCCCGTTCTGCCAGCAAAACAAAAAATTTCAGTGTTTTCATGCTAACATTTTTTATAAGATTTCTGTTCCATAGTATATTTTCACTTGATAACATCGCTAATAAGGAAATAGAACTGATCAAAGCATATGGTTTTCCATGAAATGTAAACCTCACTTGCTGATCCACCTTGGAGCAGATCCACTGCATGGGGGAGAGGCAGAACCAGCAGGCTCCGCTGAGCCTCTCTGCGTGCCCAGCTACGATGCCTCCGGGTTTTTTGCTATCCAGGGTGCAAACCTGAGACCACTTAGTAGGTATTAAGATGATCAAGAGTAAAATAAATCCCTCCATCAGTTCCTCAGGCAGTCCCTGTAGGACACTCCAGACCGTGTCCCTGCCAGAGCAGCCAGCTGTCTCCCATCACCCACGTACTGGCTCCGAGGCTTGGTGCAAGGAGGCTCCTCTGGAGATGCCATCCTCTCTCCTCCCTTAGTGGCAGATGCCTGAAAGAAAGAATGGAATGGAAATTATGATTTGTCTGCCCTCCCTCAGGGAGGAAAACTTGAGATCTGGGTTTCATTTCTGCTGCTTCATATTGGAGTCCTGTGTTTAACGCTTAGAGACCCTGTGATTTTGCTGGAGCTACCCGTGAAGTTCAATTCCTCTCTCTCATCAGGAGGTCTTAAGCTTCCCCACTGCTGACACCACCGACAGTTACTAGAGGAGAAGAGCCCAGGAGAGCTCAGGCGTCTGACAGAGGTAAGCGGCCACCCCACGGTGCCTGCTGAGGCTTGTGTCAGGCTGGAGGGAGGACTGGCTAATGGGACAGGAGAGGACATAGTCCTTCCACTTACCTCCACCAGGTCCAGGTCTGCAGCACGGTGGCTTAGCTGGAAGAATTTCTCAACGAACTGCTGCTCCGCAGTGCAAAGGGGTTGCAGCTCTCTCAGCACCTGCTCCAACATCTGCTTAGAAACCATCAGACGTGTTAGAAAACCCTTCTAGCCCATGCTGAGGACAGCAGAGCAGATATCCATATCCATCTGAAGTGACATCTAAGCCAGGTCACCAGTACAGAACATCTCTGCTTCTGCTCCAGGGACGTGGCACTAGAGAAAGGACCATGGGATGGGTTGCGGCACTGGCACAGCCCCCGTGGGACACTTGAACCCTTTAGAAAACCTCAGCTCCTTACCCTGATGATGTTGCCTTTCTCCGGTGTGTCCTCCTGGCCTTCTCTGCTCCATCGAGACTGCTGCCTGCTCCCCACCGCCGCCAGCTTCTCTGAGCTTTCCTGAAGACCTGCACCGCATGTCGGTAGGTGGTTAGACATCTCCATCCCTCTCGGCCTCTCCAGCTCCTTTGATCATTTTAACAGATTCAAATGTCTCTTTTTACGCCTGAATTTTTATGCGTGAATTGGCCTTTTCCTGTTGGATTCAGATATACGGGGGGATAGAGGGTTTGCTCTCATTTTTTTATCTGCCTTCTCATCTGTTTCTCTCTCTTTTTCATTATTCTTTTTTTTTTTTTATTTCACTCTCTGTGATGCTTACTGCTTTGCTATTTAGTGCTTAGTACCAACGCTTGAGGACGGGGGAGTGAAAAATTCTAGGTGATAAGAGCATAAATCGGTAGAAATGCCTTCAAGTGTTTCAGGAAAGATGTTTGTTGCTTAGTTTTGATGATAAATTGCCATAAACCAATATCCAGGCAGGGGGAAGGGTTGGCTTTTTTCACAAACTAGCCTTTTAAAATTATAAACATTCACCTGGACATTAATATACTTTTCAAACATTCCCAGTTTTTACCGCAGTGTTTTCACTGGGTGCTTGGCTTAAGTGGAAGAGTTGAAAAACTTCTTTGAAATGTGCATTAAAAAAATACTATTATACTCACTGAAAGAAATCAGTGGGGAAACACCCATATTATTTTCTAATTAATCCCAAAATTTGGTGTCATTCTGCAAACGCGGAGGTCATGAGTGAGTCAGGCCAGCTCTCCATTTCTCATAACATTTGAAATATCCTTATCTGAGCCACTACCTGCAGGGTTTTTACCTTTGGAAAGGATTTGTCAGGCGCCCTAGGCGCTGAGTGGGGATGAGAGATGACAGATAGCCCTGCTCGCCGCTTCAGCCTTGCTAAAACCATGGAGAAAATTAATGAGCTGCTTCATAGTCTTTTTCTCAGCCTTATGCAACGGACGATGATCATTTCACTTGCTGGGAAGTGGCAAAACCAGGAAAAAAATATCACCCCACAGCGGACAGGAAAGAATTTTACAAGCCTGTAAATTTTAGTGTGGAAAAGGGAATGGGAAAATGAGGAGAAAAGACTTAATTGTTGACTCACAATTAATTATAAACAGCTTGGGGTTTGCCTTCTAAACTCTCCCATAATACTGAAAACAAGGCAATAAATCATCAGGTGGTATATTTAGAAGCGATCGACATAAATAATCCCTTATGAGGGCAGAGAATCAACCCTAAGAATTCAGTGCCACGGTAATCAATAGAAAGAAAGAGGCACGGAGAGCTAGGGCGAGCCTGGGACATTTTAAAGCGGGGATGAGGGATGTTATCAGGCAAGTGTCCTTGCAGCCTGGGCTTTCATCCACGCAGCGCCTCGCCCCAATGAGCAACTGAGCAGGTGAAATGTCAGGAAAGACCTTGGATGAGGTTCCCGCAGAACTTCATCAAAGCCAAACCTTCCCTGCAAAATAGCCTGAGACCAACCGCTTTTGCAGAAAAGATTTCAGCTCTGAAGGTCTCCAGGAGCTGGGGGAGATCGCGCTCGCTTTCAGTGCCCATTGCTGCCAAGCTCCTTCAGCAGAAGGACATGTTACAAGGGGTTGTGGTTTTAAATTAAAGGAAGGTAGATTCAAACTAGATATGAGAAAGACATTTTTCACGATGAGGGTGGTGAAACACTGGCACAGGTTGCCCAGAGAGGTGGTAGATGCCCCATCCCTGGAAACATTCAAGGACAGTCTGGACGGGGCTCTGAGCAATCTGATCTAGTTGAAGATATCCCTGCTCTTTGCAGGGGGGTTGGACAAGATGACCTTTAAAGGTCCCTTCCAACCCAAACTGTTCTGTGATTCTGTGGTCATCATTGCCAGGGTGCTGCTGACCCTGCAGGACGTCCCTGAGCCAAGCAGAGGTCACCTTCACCTCCAAAGGGGAGCGATGCAGGAGGAGATGTGATGCTCTCCCTCCTGTTTTGTCCCCAGGCTCTCCAGGGGCGGGCAGGCAAATCTCAGTTGGCAGCACGGCAAGTCCCAGGGCAGGTGCCTTTCCGCAGCACGGCTGGCAGAAGCTCTCTGGATACAACTTTCTAAAAATTCCCCGTCACTAATTGCGCTCTGCCGTGATACGGTGGCTGTAGTTTTAATGTGATGCTCGCATTAAGGATGGGCTGAGCATCCCCAACCAAGCCTGGGGCTTCCTACCCATCCCAGATCTCTTCTCACCCCAGGGAGCAAAGCACGGTGCCAGCACACCCCAGCACTGACAAAGCTCAGCTCAGCTAATCCTGGCTGCAGGAGCAGCACCAGCAACAGGCAGACACCTGTGGGTGATTTATAACAGTGCAGTAACAGGCTTGTAGCCATCAAGGTGTCCTTCTGTCGCTGCAATGGGTTTCACAGACACTGGATTTTCTCCTGGGATTTTAATTACTCCTGTTTTGTGGGACTCACATAGGCATGAAAGATAGACAAAGCACTGGAAGGAAACCACAGGTTTAACATTTACCAACAGGGGATCAGGCAGACTGGCTGCAACACATGCCCCACACTATATTTTACAAGTCCATTTTCAAAAAGGGCCTCTGTAACAGCCATCCCTGCCCCTGCGATGTCCCCCATTTAAGGGCTTTCTGAGCAGACCCAGCTGTGCTCTGGGAGGACACAAACCTGGGTGCTTTTAGTTTCGGTTGCCCAGCAGAATTAAAGTCCCCTGCTCAGAGCCCATCAATCACGTTGCAGATAGGAACCAGGGCCTCTTTATCCTATATACAATCTTAGTTATTTCCTTCTGTTTAAATAAAAGCAATCACCCTTCTGCAGGAAATGGTGCTTGATCACATTATCTTATAAACCACAGATCAGAGTTCGCTTCCCCACCGCTAACTCCCCAGGCTTGCTTGCTGCCAGTACCTTCATTGCCTCTTATCAGGAATTCCTATTTTTAAGCAAGAAAGGGCACGTTTCCCCAGGAAAAGCTGTGTGCAGGCATGGAGGAGAGGGGTGTGCAAGACGAACATTATCTTTTTTAACCATTTGTTTTACCCGATGTGACAGGCGAGGCAAACCATATGCCCCTCTCTGCCGGGCTGAGTGCAGGAGCAGCGTGGTGAGCCGGTCCCTGTGTATGAGGCATAAAAGAACTGGAAACTGGAAGAAAATTGGTCCTGAATGGAAAATCTCATTACAGTGACTGCTTTATTGGTGCACACACGCCTTCTTCCCGGTGGGGCAGGCAGTGCTGGACTTCATAGAATCATATTATACAATCATGGAATGGTTTGGTTGGAAGGGACCTTAAAGACCACCCAGGTTCGGTTGGAAGGGACCTTAAAGACCATCCAGTTCCAACCCCCTGCCCTGGGCAGGGACACCTCCCACCAGACCAGGTTGCTCACAGCCCCATCCAACCTGGCCTTGAACACTTCCAGGGATGGGGCAGCCACAGCTTCTCTGTGCCACTGCCTCACCACCCTCACTGGGAAGAGTTTCTTCCTCATATCTCATCTAAATCTCCCCTCTTCCAGTTTAAGGCCATTGCCCCTTGTCCTAGCACTATATGCCCCTGTAAAAAGTCCCTCCCCAGCTTTCTTGTAGGCCTTTTAGGTATGAGACATCCATAAGGACAAGACCCAGCGCCAGCTGCTTGGCAGTGCGGGGATGGGAAAAGCAAGCGAGCCACGGAGACCCACACAAATTGGCCGTCTCCTGTCCCAATATGTTATTGCCAGCTCTGACAGCCGCCCCAGGGAGAGGTTTCCCCCAGGCACTGCATCTCTGACAGGCTGGAAAGGAAGCACAGGAGTGATGCTCTGATCCGCTCAGGGCCCTCCACCTGGGCCGCTACATCCTCACAAGGTGTTGTCACCAGCCCATCACCGGCTGCTTGAAGGTGGGTGTCCTCCCTCGTGTCCAGATCGCAGCAGCGGGGACTGCCAAAATGTTCGAAGGGTGGGTGTCCCCGATCCAACAAGGGATGGATGGAGTGCTCCGGCACTGCTGGGGCCCTGGCACCTCCCAGGAGAGGGAAGGACATTCCGGGTGACAACATGTTTTGCAACAGCCCCATGGGAAAAGTGTCTTCCTTTACAGTTCTTATAAAATGCTATCTTTTTTCGGAAAGTCCGTATCTCAATATTATCCTGGATTCTTATTACTGCCTCATTTTATTTTCCTGTTGCTATAGGCTTTTCCAAGTCCTCCAGCATCAGTGACAGCTTGTAGCAACAAGTACAGCAGGTTAATGGCATTACACACAAATGATTTCTTATCACTACTTTTCAGCATGTCCCTTTGATTTAATTGCCTGTTACCTTGTTTTTAAATTACAAGGAGAGCAAAGAAGTCCTGTTGACTTTCCCTATGTAACTACTTTTTTGATGATTTTTATCATGTCACTACGTTTCTGCTGGAACTCGCAGAGAGATTTTGATACCCATTTTTCCCTCTCTTGGCTCCATAGTTTGGCAAATCATTCTGGCATGGAAAAATAAGGTTTTGGTGACTATAAAAATATTTCCTGGCAGTGTTTGCTTTCTCCATTTCTAGCAAAATTTCAAAAAGGAACATTTTGATTAAGGATTAGTATCTGAGCTTCTACTGTCTCTTTCTTCCTTCAAAGGGGATAAATTTTTGAAAATGACAAGTAGTGGGGAGAAAAAGCCCAAGTGTTTTTCCTTTTCCCTTCCTCTTCTTTCCAGTGGTGAAAGACCATTTAGGTGACATTTTCCTTCTGTTTTTTTTCCAGGAGTTGTGCGCTCCGTTGCAGGTACAGGTACACTGCCAGCACTGCCCATCCTGGTTTGGTCCCGTGGCCTCGAGGTCCCTGTTTTCCTGGGATGCGTGGCTGAGTGTCTTTCCCAGGGGACCTGGCACTGGGCAGGGAGGAGCTGGAAGGGGTGGTGGGTATGTTGAGACACGGCGGTGATGCACACCCAAAAAACGGGAGCTGAGAAGTGCTCCTGGGACCCTCTCTTCAGACATAGCTGCCAGCATCTGGGCTTTGCAGTCTGCTGCTGTTGGTCTATGCTGGACTGGGACTGACTGGGGCTGGACTGGGACTGACTGGGGCTGGACTGGGAGGGCAGCAAGGGGGTGAGGAGACCCAGCCCTCAGGTCCACTCGTGCTTCTCGGTCCTGTGCCCCTTCGCCTCTGCGAGGTGGGAGCTGCTGCAGCTGCCGTGATGCAGAACAAAGCGATGCCTGCCCGCAGGGATGCGGGGCCAGTCGACAGCACAAACCTTGGGATGCGGAGGAAGCTTCTTCTGTCACCCCAGCATGGGAAACCCTGCCAGCAGAAGCACTGTCCTGTCCCTGCTCATGTGCAAGTTGCTGCTAGCTCAGGCTCTCTCTGTCCCTGCTTGAGACTCACCAGGTTCTTCGTAGATCTCCAGAGCAGGGAGGAGATTACAGCAACACACTTAGATATTTGCCCTTCCCTTTACAGCCAATTCAGAGGGAAAGGGCCCTGGAGGGCTACAGGAGTGGAAATCATGTCCAGCGGTCTGATCCCACAGCCTGGTGGGCTTCAGGGTAGCTCCCTCCAGATGCCCATGTCCCAGGCTCCCTAACCATCCCTTGTACCCCAGAAGAACGGCATGGGCTTCACCCCAGAAGACAAAGAATGGGCAAATATCAGGGCAGTTGGGTCGGCTGGACAGGGGCTGCTGGTACCACCACTGCTGTGGGGCCAGCACAGCAAGTGCAGAAAGGCAGAGCCCTTCACCGGGACCCTTCAGCCACCGGCCCCGTTTCCTTCCCTAGGCTTCATCCTCTGGCTCCGGGGTCTGGACACAAGTGATGAAGTAGGTGCGGAGCTGGAAGAAGCCAAGCTAGCGCTCTGATAGACTAAACACACCACGCAAAGTGGGTTTTGACATTCAAGCTGGGCCAAGCTGGCATGGAACTTTCCATTACAGTGCTTTGTTTTGCTGAAGGAAAATGTGACTTCTGTGCAATCAAAAACTTCCAGAGGAGACAGATCAGTTTCTCTTTTTATCTTCAGAAACACCTGACTGGAATATTTTGAGTCAGATGCAGCAACTTCTGTTGAAATTATCACCTTGGGACAACGCAGCCCCACAGTCAGCTCACTATGAAATCATTCTGCTCTCGCAGATATTGCTGTGAATACACTTGTGTCTTCAGGGGCAGGCTTGGTGCCGTCTCTTTACAGGGAATAGAGTGTCTGGGGAGTCTGTGACCAGCTCTGCTTCCATGAAATACGGACCAGGCATTAGCCAGGCAGGCCCACGTCCCCCTCTCTTACGGCTCCTCAGGACACGATCTCAGCCACCCATGCATCATTTCCGAGTCCTACAAAGGGACGGTGAACAAAAACTACAGCTCTGAGAAGCAGCTAAACAAAAACTGGGTCATACACGAAGCCAAGGCTCACACGAAGACTGCCTGGTGTAAAGTGGGGTCGGCTCTGTGCTGCCGACTGCAGACCCAGTCCACGGAGGACAAAGTAAATTCATGGCACAAAATCCGGGGAAGGCACCCGTGATAGAGGATGATTAAGCACTGGAACAGGTTGCCCAGAGAGGTGGTGGAAGCCCCATTCCTGGAGGCATTCAAGGTCAGGCTGGATGGGGCTCTGAGCAACCTTATCTAGTTGGAGATGTCCCTGCTCACCACACGGGGGTTGGACTAGATGACCTCTGATAGTCCCTTCTAGTCCAAACGATTCTATGATTCTATGATTGCCGTGTTGCCTGCTTGCAAATAAATCTCTGCTCAGCACCTCAAATGTCATATTTGCAAATCACTTACTTCCTTTTCTTCTTCCTAACAAGAAGGTTTTGGCTTGTTCAAAAAAGGCTTTGATTTCCCGGTCGTAGAGTCTGCTGAGGTTCTGGGCGTAGATCTGGAAAGCAGAGAAATGGCCAGATGGAAGCGAAAAGCCCAAATTTTAACATTTCAGACCTTCTCCTTCAACACAAGGCCTGCCACCAGGTCCTATACTGCTTTCTGTCAAGCACAGAGGTCCAACATTGTGTGGCCAAGTTGGCCAAACACTCTTCTGGAAGGGCCAAATGCTGGAACCTTGTGGGTGGTATGGGTTTGGTGAAACCAAGCTCTCACCACTAGTTAACCAGTTTGACTAATCTGTTGCTGGTGGATGGTTTGCAATACTTGTTCAGGATTTCAGCCATACCTTGGGGAGATCACCAAACAGAACTGGGTTGGCATTCCTCAGCCAGGCCATGAGCCGGGTGTAGGGCACCAGTTCCTCATGGTGGAGTCCATGGCTTGCTGCAGACAGCTTGTCAGTGGGCTGACCAAGAGCAGGGACCTGAGCGTTACCCTAAAGCAAGAGAAATGGTAGAAAGAGTCAAAATATAGCCTTGAAAAGCTCTGTAAAATAACTGCTTCATAGTCGCCCTCGAATTTATGGGTCTGAATAAGTTTGAGAAGCAAATTTAAAGGGTGAAGCAGAGCATGCGTGATCACTTTGAACTCTAGTTTTAACCCCATGTCCTGGGAACAAGTCTGAGCCCAGAGGACTGAGCTGGCCTGTCGGTAATATGAGGGATACTCCAGCTAAGCACAGCGGTCAGGAGAAGACACAGGAGAAAAGCTCATTGCTCAGGAGCGTGTTGGAAATTGTCCTTCCAAGCCCTGGGAAGTGGGTATGGCTCGGTGGGGTGGGATGCAATGGAGAGGAAGGATGCTGCGCAGTTGATGCAGGGTCTGGCAGTGCCAGGACACCGGACCCACAGACTC
>NW_009597646.1:36392-41970 GCF_000690535.1 Cariama cristata | reverse complement strand
AGGTGGGGTGGGAGCTCGGCGGGTTCAGAGCAGGTCCAGGCAGAGCAGTTTACCCAGGGATGTGTCCAGTCAAAGCCTGAAAATCTCCAAGGATGGAGATCCCACAGTTCCCTCCCAGTTCCCTGCCAGTCACGTCCCTTCCCAGAGTCAATGCTGGAAAGTAAATGCTAAAGATTTAAGGAAATAACTCTACGGATTTGGGAGTCACTCCTTTTCTCTTCACGAAATGAAATCTAGAAGAGTAACATTTTCCTTTCAGATTCCTGCCCACAGAGATATTGTCCACCATATCTTTTAAATTGCAAGACGAGCAGTTGAAAATGTTAATCAAAGGATCAAGGGATTGGCTTTTATCCTGGGATTTTATGTTACAAACAGATGAACAACAGCACCCCACCCCACATCGAAGTAAAACAAGAAAACCTAAAGCAAAAGTCTTCAGGCCTTAGCACTTTTTAACACGACCAGAGGATTAATGACTGTCACGGGAGGGAACCTGACAGCCTGATAGACACAGAATGGTGCTGGGTCTCTTCTGCATGCCTGCAAAACTAACCAGAGGGCTGGGGGACAACGGCAAGGTGAAGGCATGTGAAAAGAGCTCTTTGGGGAGACACTTTTGGAGAATTAATCCTCTTACAGTGGCATCGCCTATACCACCGGTACTATTTTACCAGAATATGAAAATCTCCCAGGATTTTGAGCTGCCACGTGAAGAGCGAAGCCCACCTGCAGCTCGAATATGCTTGTAATGTGACTGATGAAAGAGTTTTCAAAGTTCTGCTTGAGCGTTTCGAACATGATCAGCTGCTCAGCCACAGACTGAAGTTTCCGGTAACCTTGAGGAAAAAAAAGAGAGGTGTATCGTGATATTGATATGGCCGTGGCTGCAGACCAACATTGCTCAGCATGCTGGCAAATAAGACAGGTCGTCAAGGAGTAAGTTCTGGGATAAATACTACCAGCCAAAAGCCAACAAGGGGATGAAGATTTGCTGTGGTACCAAGCAAATACATACAGGGAGAGAGTTTAAAGTGGAAAAAAGGTGATTGCAAAGCATCCATCAGTCCGTCCGACCATGGCCAAGGACAAACGCACAGTCCCTTCAGAAGAAAACCATGGGGATTTATACCAAGATCAAGTCCCTGTACACCGGCAGGTCTCCAACAAGACCCACGGTGGATATCACTATAACGAATGATCATTTTTCCATGCTCAAGTACAGACAACTAGGTTACTCCAAGAGACCACAATTTCTAAACATGACTTTCCACCAGTTCCTTTCTGAACTGCAAGAGCTGTCGTACACAGAAGGCAGACAATGATGCCTTATGTCCAGGTATTTAAAGGAATTGTATAGATGCTTCCCCTAAATTTGCCTCGACTCTGATGTGAACTGGGCCAGCCCGTGCCCGAGCCCAGAGGGAGGTGCCGGCAGCCCTGCCCGTGGTGCGTGGATGCCCCAGCTTGGTCGTTCGCAGCACAAATTGGATTTCTGCAGGAATGGAGCCAATCCCCCCTCCCAAGCTACTTCTCTCCATGGATGTTCAGAGGTAATCTTACATTGGCTTTCCCAGCCCTGCTTGACTGTCCTTCTAGGTGAAGCTGCTGAAGACTTTGAAAGCTTCAGCAATATCTCCAAAAGAAAGCCGACCCTGCCAGCCCATATCCCCAGCTCACAGCTCCGGGTGCACGGCGGGGAAATAGCGTTCGTAGCTCTGCACCTTGCACCCCAGGTACCTCCAGCTCAGGGCTGCTGCTTAGCTTCCCAAATACACGCCTGCCTTCTATTTCTTTTTTACTTTGCCCAGACAGCCGGCAGAGCTGCCCAGCAAGCGTGTGAGCTAATTCCTGCGAACATCCCCTCCAGCTTCAGCGGTTTCAGGGGCACCTGCAGAGACCGGGCAGCACAGGATGGTGCTGGGCGTGCAGCACCGGTTGTGGATGAGCCAGTGGCTCTGCTGTCTGCAGACATAAATCTCTGCTCTCTACTCACCAGGCTGTATCTGGATGTTCATGCAGCCAGATAAAGCCTCTGCTGCAGCAATGCAGGCTTTCACTCTGCTGGGGCTGGAAAGATCTGCCCGACTCAGGACATCGCAGTGTTCCCTGCTGAGGTTGAGGTGGGTCTAAAAGCAAAGCCAGAAGAGAACAGGTACAAGCACAGCCAGCTTCTCATCCCTTCCCATCCCACCCAGAAGGCTGCTGGCTTGAAATAGCCAAGTGGTACCTTCAGCTGCCAGACTGCATGTGTCTGTCGAGAAGGTCACGCTGCTGTATCCCCACCAAAACCAAAGCCCTGCACGGTGACAACTGCAGCCGTCACCCAGGAAGCCCTGGCAAAGCTCAGCATGAGTTTCCAAAGGGCCCGCACCTCTGGGATGGCTACTGGCAGCAAAGTGGTGGGGAGGAGAAAGAAAAAGCTGAGGAAACCGCAGCTTGAGTTACTCAGAAGTGAGAAGGTCAATGGCATGGAGGTCACCGTAAGCCTTGGAAGTGAGGATTAGCTGTGCTATTACAGCACAGTTCTTGCATTTATGGTATATTATGTTTGTAAATAATTTGCTTTCCCATATTCCCAGAGCTCATCAAGAGTCTTTCCAGCAGCTGTGCCATCCCCTGCGCCAGTGTCTCTGTGGCTACTGCAGAGAAAATCTCTGTAGTCCACAATGGATGCTGAGACAGGCTGAGGTGCACCAAGTCCACAGCTGCTGGCAGATGTTGGCTCAACAGTTAAGTTACCTTCAGTGGCGAGGAAAAATAAAACAAACAAACAAACAAACAAACAAAAACAGAAAAAAAGAAAGCAAAGGAGAGAAAAGGAACGAGGAAACTCCCATCGGTGGGAAGAGAAGGAACGGGTAACAAACAAACAAACAAACAAACCCAGAAAAAAATAAAGCAAAGGAGAGAAAAGGAATGGGGAAACTCCCATCAGTGGGAAGAGAAGGAACAGGGTCCCTGGACAAACAGCCTCTCCAGGGCAACAGGGAGACCCCAGAACGCTTTTCCCATTGTAGATGTACCCTTTGCCTTAGGACCCACGCCAAGTCCCCAGGGGTTTCTCTGCACCTGAGGTTATCGGTGCTGATGGGAGCGGGCTTTGACCAGGCGCAGGTATTGCATGCTCTGGCTCTAATTGCTCATTAACTACTGTGCTTCCCTATTCCTCAGTAATGATTATTGGCTATAATAGCCTACTAATGAGAGCTGTTTTTCTCCAGTACAAAGATATAAATTGAAAGCTCCCAAGTGAAGGGAGGAAGAAAGCAGCTGCCCTCAGTGACAATCGCTTCCCACAAGAAACCCCCCACACCAGACACAGGTATGCCTGGCGTTTGAAGGCACAGGGCTGGGAGGATCTCAGTGCTTTGGATGCAAGGGTAAAAATAGGGCTCTGGCAGCCTCTGAGGGTGTGAGAAGAAGGTCCCACAGCTGATGGTGAAAGGCAGACCACAGCATCCCAAGTGAAAGGCTGCAGAGCTGCATCTGGAAGGTCCTTGGCATCACACGGTTCGAGGCTAGTCTTGCCCAGGAAAAGGGCTTTCAGAGACCCCTCTTACTGCCCTGGACCACAATGAGGGCACTGCACATCATGGCTGCTGCTGGTCTACCTCTAGTCCATCCCAGCTGTGTGGCCATCCTTATATTATCAAGACAACAAAGTCCCTCATTTCTAGGCCAGAGAAGCTCTGTAGCCTTTGCAGACAGACGATAGTTTTCAGAGTGTTCGAGGCTCACTGAAAGTTTTTTCTACTAGATTCAACAGGCTGAAGATTTATGTCTTTGCAAATCCATGTACCGTGAGGAAGAGGATCTCATCCATCAACCTTGTCTTGTTGGAATCGATGCGATGTAGCAAGGAGTTTTCCTGGTGGATGTGGTCCATCTGCTGCTTCACGCTTCCCAGTAACTCATCATAGATCTGCAAGGTCTCCTCCACTCTGGCCACCTCTGCCAGGGCCTCGTCGATGGAGCTCATCAGCTGTGTCACCTGCTTCTCAGAAGAGATAATGGCTCTAAGGTTGGCCTGTGAAACAGAGAAACAGAGGGCTTCAGCACTGTGGCAGGGACTGATCACCACCATCTCAGAGTCAAATCTCCTGGCCTTCACCCTCCCAAGTCAAAGCAGAGACCCTGCAGTATAACATGCAAGATGCTGTTAT
The DNA here is from genome assembly GCF_000690535.1 of Cariama cristata. NCBI lineage: Eukaryota > Metazoa > Chordata > Aves > Cariamiformes > Cariamidae > Cariama > Cariama cristata. Next base: position 37,804 of record NW_009597646.1, on the reverse strand, counting down.
AATTGCAGCTGTTCTCCATCACTACCTGCACAAGGTCAACGTCTTGTCTTTGTGCTTGGCTAAACTCTACATCAGCAGCCATCTGCAAGTCCCCAGTGCCTGGGCAGAACAAACCCCTTCCCCGAGCAAGGGGTACGCTCAGAGGACTTTCATCTGCCACAGCAAAGAGGTTACTGTGGAGTCGCTGAGCAAATCCGACCAAATGAGCAGAATACAGTCTTTGTAGGTTTGGAGAGGGTACCAAGCCCTGCTGGCTTCCGCACCCCACTTTTCCCTCTGTGCACTGGGAAATCCCAAGTGGTCACCGCATGGAGTCTCCAACCCTCAACCCCACAACTGGTGAAGTCCCCTGAGGAGCTGGGTGTCCATCCCACAATATTTGTAAGGAAACACGCCAGCCGTGAGGTGCTGGCCATTTCTGTCTGGCTCTAACGCATTTATGCAGACCATGGCCATGCCAAGTGCCTCTCACAGCTCGTTTAGCATCGCTCCGGGCATGGCCACTGCTGCCGGGGTGTTACCCAGCTGAGCTGCTCTGGCAGTGAAATTAATAAATAGGTAAATCATGCATGAGACGCGCACATATATATGTCTCTAATATGGAAAATGAAGGCACAATTTGCCTAGGGAGGTCTCGGGCGTTTGTTTTGACGGGTGGTAGAGATATAATGACATGTTAATGGCTGCTGACAAGCTCCACTAGAGATTAATTGCTTCCAAATGTTAATTGTATCATTTTCAGGGCCTATGTACCATGCGGGATATCAAAGAAAACAATCAATAGACATGGGCCTGGGAGGCGTGAGGCTTCCAGACTGCTATTTTTCTCACCATTAATAAAGCTTTTAAAGAAGTTTGTCTTTTCTGATATTTCCATTATCTGACGTCTTTTTCATTAAATGAAGAACAACAGAAGCATCTGCATCCCACCCCCCACCCCAGAGGGCTGGCTGCTGGGAAATGATAGGAGGAAGAGAAGCAAAATCTTGTCAACCCAAGTCAGGTTACTCTAGCTTGGACCTACCCTGCGCTCCCAATTATGAATGTGTCTGAAAGAACAGTAGATGCTGGGCATCTACAATCCCTGTGTTAAGGATTTTCTCTTCTTCAAGCTCCACCTGCATTGCTATCAGGATAAAGGTGAGCTGGCAGCTCCAGCTCCAGAGGTGCCAGATGTGGGACAAGATGCTGGAGCAGCATGGAGATGCTCCCAAAATGTGCAAGAGCCACTCTGCAGCACGCAGCCGGACCGGGCGGCTTCGGTCTCCCTGGCAAAGCACGGATTACACTCGCCTGCTAAACAAATCCTCCTTTTGCCCGGAGCCCACCCAGCCCACGCAGGCCGGTGGGAGGGAGGGAGCAAACCACCCCGCTCCCGGACTGCTGCTTTCCAGCCGCACGCCAGGGACCCC
>NW_009597646.1:23288-36353 GCF_000690535.1 Cariama cristata | reverse complement strand
TAAATGTTCCTAAATTACAGCCATAAACCTCCTGCAAGCCTGTCACCGCCATGCCTTCAGATTGTCTTATTAGGGCTTAAGAGACCCGTGGGGGTTTGCTTAGAGCAAAGCATCACCGGTGACACTGGCAGGGCGACTGCCGGCAGAAAGGGCTCTCCGGAGAATCGCCCCTCGGGGAAGGGACATAGCTTTCCTGCTGCAGGCAGCACAAAGCTGCCAGGAGCTGCTTTTATTTCAGCAGGTGCTGGGATCCTGCAAGTACGTAGGAATACCAATGTGAAAATCAGAGCCGACTGCCTCCCAGGTGCCCTGGCCGTGCTTGCCCACCTTCCGAAGCAGATAAGCGCTTTCTGGCTGTCGGTGCAGTGTTTCGCCATCCCCAGAAGAGATTCGTTAGCAGAGGGTGATTAGTATTGTAAGAGGAGGACAAGGTGTTATCACTGAGATGTGGGGAAAAACGTTTAAATATATGCATGTGCCAGTCTAACTTGCTGGTATTAATAACACTTAATATCATAGATTAAACCTCAGAAATAGAAACATCTCATTAATTAATTTGTATTAGCAAGAGGTGACATTTATTCATTAGAGGGCATTAAAATAATGTATTCGACGGCACCTTTCATCTCAGAGACCTTAACAGAGATTTTTTCGTTACTCTCGTAGGGTATTTTACAGCTGGGAAACAGTCCCGAAGTGCCTGTGCGACTTTGTTTGGTCTTCCAGATTAACTACTAAATTTCCAAGTGTAAAAAGAACTCATATGTAACTACAGATTTGGAATACAACAAATACTGGAGCTAAAGGAGGTTGGATTTAGGGTTTGTGGTTTCTCTTATGTTTTAGGATATTTCCTTTGGCTTCTTTTTTCCCTTTGTTCTTCAGTTACCTACCCATAAAATCCTAGCACCAGACAGATTAGGGTAAGATAAACGCTCAAAGCAGCTATCTCGTTATTTTGCTCCGGCACCCAAACAAACAAGTTATCCTCTGCAAAATGCAATAAAATACCGCAACTCCAATAAAGTAAATAAATCTCACTAGTCTCAAAATAATGCGTGCCTTCTCCATTGGCCCTTTCTACTACAGTTTATCTTTTACTTTTTATTTCCTTCCAGCTCTGTTTCTTTCTTTTTTTTCCTCTTTTCTTTCTCCCTAGTTGCTGCTTTTCCTTCTGTAGGGATCATCGTTGGCCCTCTCCTTTTCTTCCAGGCATCCCCGTCTGTCAGACCTCCCTTTCTGCCCTTCATCACCCCCCACTTTTTACATGCACCTTCATCCCCTCCCTCCCTGCTCAGCAGCCTTTATCCTTCCTACCCAGCTTTTCTCTGTTCTCCCCTTCCCAAGATAACTGATGTGCTTGTGCTCAAGTTAAAAAAATCCCACCTGAAATAACAGGAATTTTTGATGTATCTGTGATAACCCTCATGGGGAGGTGGCAGGACCCGTCCCCACTGCGTGTCCTGCTTGGATGGCCGCGCTGGACCGGGCACGCCGTGAGCTGTGGACCTGGCTGTGGATTTGGCCGGAGCCTGGGGAGCTCTTGGTGTCTCGAGGTGTCTGGCGGGCTAACCCTCCCCGTGGGACACCCAGCCCCGTGCAGACAGGGAGGGGAAGACACACAGCGTGGGCATCGTCACCGCCTTTTCCCCTCGGGACAGCTCCTGTAAATCATTTCCAGACGAGGTTAAGGCTGCGGGATTGCTCAGGGTCGCTGCTGAGCACTGACCTGGCTGGAGGCACAGCTTGTAGACCTAGCAGCAAGGGGCAGAGGCAACATCCCAAGACAAACTTCTGCATTGGTGACTACAGAAACAATGGTCCTATTTCACACTGCGTGGGATGCAGACCTTCTATGGAATGCAAAGGAGCTCCTGGAGCTCCCCACTCTCATCCACCTCCCTCAGCCAGCCCCAGAGCACCCCTAGAGCACCCCACTTTGCCCCGCCGTTAGACCCTTACCCATCCCTGCGCTGCCCCAGAAAACGCCATCCCTCACAGCTACATGTCCATCTGCAGCTGGGCTCCCCATCCTTCCCTGCAGCTGGGGCCGTGCCACTTTTTTATTTTACTCCTTTGCAAAACTGACAGTGGCCTTCATCTGCCCCGAGTGGGTCAGTCACCGTGTTCATCGGAGAGCCACCGCTCAAGCCAACGTCTAAGGGTGGTTAAGCTCAGCAGAGACAGACGCTTGGTGCTGGGCTGCAGGTGCTTGTTTAGCCCCTGCAAGGGATGGGCAGCCCCAGTACAGGGCACAGTGGGACAAACGCGGACCCTCGAGAGGGGACCAGCAGCATCCTCCTGATGCCTTTTGAGCTGAAGTAGCACGACACCGAGTTGACTTTCTTTCAGATCAAGCGCTCACAGCAAACCAAAGAGCCGCTGATCCCCAGAGACTCAGTCCAGTACCACCACATGCCAGGCTCCTTCTTTTTGGTTTAGTCACAGGCCTTGGCCCCCTTACCTCATCTAGCACATGGAGATCGTTGTTTAACTGCTCTGCAAAGGCCACAGAGTTGTTCACAAGGGGCTCGTACTCTTCCATCAGCTTCAACACATCGGCAGCTTCTTTCGGTGTCATCTCCTGGTAGGCACTGAGCTCCTCCTGGCTCTCAGCCTCCGCAGCATCCTTCCTGTCTTCTTGGGGCCTTTGTCTCCCTGCGTGGGCAGGAGGAGATGTGGAGATGGCCAAAGCCTTCTGGCTATGGCATTTTATTAACCCTGCTAAAATCAGCCCAGGGGTCCCATTGGGTCCAAATGACATGAGTCCCGTGGTCTCAGCCTGCTGGTCAGTTAGAATAAGATCATGGCATGGAGCAAAGAAAGATGTGCATGGGATAAAGGGTCAGCTTTGTAAGAGGAACAAAGAGGATATTTGAAATTTAATTTGAGCTCTAGTTCTGTTTTTACTTGCTCACCTCCCTAGGATTGTGTGTTGGGTCATGTTGATATGTTTGTTATGCAAAGCTGAGACAAATTTTGGAGATGAACAGGTTTCTTCTGATAGTCATGTGTTGTAGATTAAAGGATATTTTTATATCCATATCTATCTGTATTTCTTGATATGCTTTTGGGGAATGTTACCAGGCAGGCAGCCACTCTCCCCCTGGCCTGCCATCACCAACATTTTACTGCTCGCCTTCCCCAGCCCCGCGCGCAGATAGCATCTCTGGAGATAAGATAAGCTGTCCGTCTGGTTTTCTTCCCAGCCGAGCGCTGTGTCTCTACGGCATGGGTCTGTGGATAGATCAGATGGCTGTGCCTCCAGATGATACACAAATCATGGACCCTCCTGCTTTCCTCTCGCTGGTACCCACCTCAGCCTCTCACATCATCCGCATTCACTGTTTGAAACACATTCACCTCCCGTTCCTCAAGTGATGATAGCAATGATGCAAAAAACCCAAACCACTCCAAGTGTGACAAGGAGACTAATTACCTTCTGCTGCACAGGAGAGGACATTCACAAATGTGATCGAGCTGGCAAGGAATCGGTGGTTCAGCTTCCACAAGCACCTGATAAAGCTTTTCTTCTCGTCAAAGCTGCTAGCGGTCCACTTGTAAACCTTATCGAACTGCAGATCAAAATCCAGGCTTGCCTAGATGTCAACAGTTAATTACCACGTCAATTAGATGCCGCTTGCCACACCACACACACTCAGCACAGGTCCGCAGCACGTTTCAATGGCAGGCACTGATGTTGTGAAAACACCTTGTGCAGCGGGAGGAAAACCACCTCCTGGTCGAAGGAGGGAGGGAGATGCACCTCTATCCTGCAGTTTCAAGCTTTGGGGTTTTTGGTGGCCCCAGGAAACCACGTTGTGAATGGAGACCAGCACAGGGCTTAGACGTTAGAGGCGAGAGCTCTGTCTGCAGAGGCATCTCCGTCCCTTCAACCAGGGGGGATGATCCTGACAGTTCCCTGAGACCACCTAGCAAAAAGCCTGGCTGGACATGCTGGGAAGGTGACCCCAGGGAGACCAGTGCTACCGGTCCCACCACGCCCATGGCTAGACTGGTTTTGGTGGAGCTGGACAGCTATAGTCAGACTCTGATCTGATGAAGGGCTAAGATGGGCTATTGCCCCCAGCATGCCTGCACCGCCTGACGTGATGGACACCGACTGTACCGTGCCCAGGGTAGCTGTTGTCAGAAGTTTGATTTGAAGTCTTTCAATCAATGAACTCCCTGACAAGCTCTGTATTTCCAAGCTGACAGCAGGTGATTCCTCTAGTTAACAGCAAATCTTTCTTTGTATTCCTTCCCTGCAGATATCGACATCTCTCCCTGGACTTCTGCGGCCATCCCAGAGCAACTGGGTAGGATTTGAGAGGCACGTTCATGACACTCGGCAAATAATCATAGGCATGATAAAAGCACTGAAAATAAAAGGGCGCACAGCAATTCTGACCCTAGAAGTGGACATCAGGACACCCATAGTAGGTCAGACCAAGCAGTCAACCAAGTCCCAGTGTCCTGATCCAGCACACTGATTTATTTCCAGATTGTATAAACCCCTCACCTTTTACTGCAGGTTTTGGGGGGTGAATGCTGATGAATTTTGACAGTGGCCAGTGGCAGATGCTGGGGACAAAAAGCATTCAAAGAGCAAGTTCTGAGTTATATTGCATTCCGGATTCCCCGCCAGCCTCCAGCAGCCCCCTGAGCCAGAGGTTGTACCCACAGCACTGTGTTTAACAGCCCTTGAAGGACCTACTGTCCCTGATTTCCTCTAATGGTTTTTTGAACTTATTCGTGGTGTTGCCATCTACAGCATCCTGTGGCAATAAGCTCTGCAGTGTAATGATGCACTGAATAAGAAAGCTCGAATCAACTGGAGTTAAGCATTTGGAGTAAGCCCAGCATCCCCTCCTGCCTCCCACTGCAGATATTTCCCTCTGCAATCCTCATCCAACCTGAAATCTCAGATTTCTCTTCACTCAAGAATTGGGAACACTCAGAAAAAAAAAACAGAAACAGGTTTCCACAAGCTCAGCCCTGAAATCCCCCCAGCAGCACTGTGGTATCACACATACTTCACCTGGCATCTCCCAGCGGCCCCATTCCCTGGCAGGGGAAGACCACCTGAGATAACAGGAGCATAGACTGGGAAAAAAGCACCCTTGGCATTTCCCCGTGTTGTTTTCATCCGTGTAAGCGTCCATATCTCTACACTAGGCCCAAAGGATGTGGTCTCATGGACGGGGAACTCCAGCCACAGGAGGGTTAGTTTTTGCCACTAAGCAATATATAGGTGGAGAGAATAAGGGAGGTTGCTGAACTAGGAACATCCCACAGAAAGAAACTCCTTCCCGCACCATCTCATTAGCTCTGCGGCACAGCCTGATCTCATCTTCTGGAGAACTTAGAAGCCGCACTTATAATTATTGATACTAATCATCATAACAGACACAGAGTTTATGAGGATTGACGCAGTCCTACGATGCTTTAAGGGTTGCTTTCTAAACACCTTGAAGCAATCCATCACACCCCCGCGTTGCTTTGCAGGTTCGGTAGCAGCCCCTGCAGCCGCACCGAGCAGCGATGTCTGGGGGAGGAACTGACAGTGCGCCTGGTTTATGGCGTGCCTTATGAGGAGCTATTAAAGCAGGGAGGCATCCGTTAATCGCTTCATAAATATTAATACTGTTTTGGTCAAGGGAGCTGTAGGTTTAAGCACCGCTGGACTTGCAGTGTCAGTACGTTGCTGGTGCCAGGGAACAGAGGGCTTCCCACCACATCGGGGCAGCCCTGACGACCAAGCCCATGCGACGTGTGCTGAATACAGACTCGCTAGCTGGGGTTTGGCTGTAGGTGACACTACCTGCTACAGAGGAGAGCTCTTGTGTTGATTGCCATGGAAGCTGCCAAGCCATGCAGCGGGGAGGGACTGTGCCAACTTGAGCACTGGGCTGCACTGGGGAGCTTGCCTTGTGTGGGGGTCTCCGTGGTGGGACCCCGAGAGATGTCAACACGTCCCGGCTGCAGCCTCCTGCTTCAGCCTCCCCTCTGCCTGGGGACCTTGTCCAGCAGCTTCAGCTGGTGAGGAGATCTCATTTTAGGGATGATATGGACCATTCTGGCATTCAAGAAAGACGAATTCAGCTGGGAAGAGGTGAGGAAGAGAGCTCCATGCCTGATGAAGGGAAGAGAGAAGTCAACGCAGAAGAGGAGACGAGGAGGTCAGGCTGCTTAGCCTGCCAGAAGGAAGGTTAATGGGGAGGTGACCACAATCTAAAAATACATCTGCAAAGGAGAAGAGATGTCTGACCTAAAGGACAGCCGCAGCACAAGCGCAAGCGGGGATGATGTGGGCAGGAATACAGGCTGGGAGTCACAAGAAGGCTTTAGCCATCGGGACAACCAAGTTCTCTGTTTGCCTCCCAGTAGAAAGGGGTTCAAAAATACTTTACGATAGCATATGGTCAGTTTATCTCACTGGGATGGCGAATGACGGGGAAAGGACTGAAAATCCTGGAAGTATCTTCTAATCCTAACTCCTCGGGAGCCAAGGCAGTTTAGAAGACTTGATGGAGCCAGGCCCATCTGCTAGAAGAAAACTCAGGCAGGACGAAAGCGTGTATTTCCTCGTGTACAGGAAAACGTAAGACAATGAGGTATCAGTTCAGTTCTACCCATAGGATCAAGATGCCCTGCAAACCCACAATTGTGATTTTCCTTTCAGACGTGCTGTGCAGATGTACTTTATTTGTCCTGGATGTAGAACTGGAAAGCTGTTCTTTGTCTCATTTGTTTCTATGCTTGTGAAAAACCAGGCGCCTTGCCAAAGCCCCTGGAACATTCACATTAATAAAAAAACTAATTATAACAACTTTAACGACAGTCTGCCAGCCCCAGCAGCAGAAAGGGAATATCTTGTCCATGCTTTCTTTCCCAAAAACCTTAATGTCACCCTAAAAGCACAGACTCACGCTGACTCCAGCTCTCTATAATCCTTCTTTTAGTAAATGCCTCCATTTAATCTTTAAATACCCTATGCAAATGTCTGTCAAGAAGCTTTGTCAGCATGGATCGACAGATGGGCCTGACAATGTGCTCTGTAAATGCTGGAGACCTGACAAGAGCAGCACTTTGCAGCCCATCTCTCCAGCCTCTGAGGGTTGCTGCAAAGAGCTTCGGGAGGTCCTCAGCCTGAGGAACAAGGGGAGTTTGCCCACTGATTTTGGTGAAAGCTGTGTCCATGTAGCGGTCACTCACTGACTGCTCATCCTGGTCGGGTATTCGGCCAGCCTGACATTTCCTAACTGAGAGAGGGATGAGTCAGGAGGGAGGAAATCACCCCAGCCTCAGCATCCAGGGCACAGGCATCTCCCTGGAAGAGATGAGGGAAACGAGAAGTCCAAAAGCACTGATGTAGGATGGATGGAGGAGCCATCAGGGAGGGACCTCAGTTCACCAGACTCTAGGAAACAGCTCTCAGGGAAGGCAGAAGGCTTTTAAATTTTTTTTTAATGGTGGTTGTTTTCTCAAAATTAGCATCTTTCAGGCTGGTTCAGTCCTATATGAGAGATCACACACACAAACATACACACACCACCCCACTCCATCCCCCCCGCTCTTCTTCCCACCATCTAAACATATGGGTTCAGTTCCAGAGGACCCAAATCCCCCTATGGATCCTAGCCCGTGTCTCTCTATCTTCATATTCACGTCTCTCCCCTGTGATCAGTTCTGCCCTTTGCCACAGAAGGAAAATCAATCCTACCTGATCGAGAGTCTTGCCATCCACCAGCTTCAGCTCTGCTAAAGGCCATCTGCAGGCGATCTTGTACTGCTCTCCTCGGTCTACCTTGACCTTCACCAGAAACGGCTGCGTTGGCCTAAAGGTGTCCACTGAGGAGGAGGGACAGGAAAAACAAACCAAACCACCACAACATTATTGCTAGCCCAGTGCATGACAGTTTGGTGTGAGCGGATGGGTACAGATGGACACACAGACACCGATTTCGGCATTGTGGCTGTATGGAGAGATGCTACAGAATTTCTACTGACTTTTCCCTTCCTTGAGTATTTACATAGGGGAAGGAGTCTCCGGGGTCTAATCCAGAGTACTTTGAAGTCTATGGAGGGATTCCCAATAATTTCAGTGAGTTTTAAACCAGGCTGCTACAGAAGGCACAAGTAATATTTCAGCAAGAGCCAAATGTGATGGGAACAGGGTGCCCTGGTGCAGTAAGATTTATGATAGTTACCTACCATACAGCTGGCCCTACAGCAGGGTCCCAAAGCACTGCCTTATTTGACTGCTGACCACACTAACACGTCTCGTCAAAAATCAATCCCAGTGCCAATTAGCTTGCAGTCACTTCTTGGTTCATCTGGGAGGCACTCCCTGTACATCATTCTGGTGGTTATAACTGAGATCTCCCATATGAGCTAGATATCTCTGGAAAGCTGACACGGACAGTTCCAGGGGTAACTCAGGTGTTTGAGATGCTACTTGTAGGGTAGCTACATCATCCCTTGGAGATAGTCCTCCCGCCCTCCACTGACTACAGAGGGAGTTGAAGCACATCATTTAGGTCAAACATGATGGCCAAGGCTGTCAGAAATGAATCCTGCAGTAGGTGACCAGGCTGTCTAGAAGCTCATTGGCAGGAAAGTCTCTCCCCTGCAAGTTTGTCAAAAAAATCTGTGCTAACAACTTCTCAGGAGTGATGAAGTAACTAGAAAAAGCATAGACCAAAGGGGGTGGAAAACGTCCCAAAGCACTCGCACCTTTGGATCCTAATCAACTAGCTATGTACTCCTGAAATATCTGGGTACTGTTAAAACTTCCACCAAAAACTATGGAGAGACAGAACGAGGCTGTAAAGCTGCGCCATGTTAGAATGGTTTGTTGCTGACCTCTAATGACAGATTTAATGCAAATGGTGAAAAAACCCCAACAATCTTACATTGATGGAGAGAGCAATCCTGCAGACCCCAGCTCTCTAGCCAGCTAAAGATCATCCGACATCTAAGAGGGAACTCGTGCTTTTGTTGCCAGCTCTCGATGTGCTATATTGACATGGCACAGCTCCTATCTTTACCATTTCATCTTAAAATACAGCATTGCAAATAGTGGTCCTATCTCTTCTCTCAAATTAGGAAAAGAGCCATCAGAGACCAAACTCTCTGACTAGACCTGCAAGACACCTTCCTGGGTTTGCAACCTGTCTGCCAGCCCCCCGGGGTTCTCACCCACGACACAGAGAACGGACATCTTCTTCTTCTTCCCTGTCTTCCAGACACGAACGGTTTCCAGCAGCCTCTTTTTCTGCGGGTTGAACACATCTTTTTCCAGCGAGCTCCAAAGAGAAGCCATGGCGATACCTAAACCCGAGGGCAAGTGGCAGCTGCCTGAGCCTCCCGCTGATGCTCGTGGTCACCGCAGGCTGCACGGCACCTCCTGCGAAACACAGACGGGCTGCAGAGACCACCCGCACCCAAGCTCCTGGCACAGCAGTAAAATACATTACAGCCACACCGATTTCGTCTCTGTTGCCTTGCAGACAGCACGAGCGTTAAGTAATTGTTGCAGACTGGAGGCCAGAAGGGCTTTTTATAATCAGCTGGTCTAAACTCCTGCCCAGTGCGAGCAGGGCCCCCCAGTGCATCCAGCCCAAGGCGGCCACAGTAAAACTTTCCTAATTTCTTCCAAAACCCCATCCTTTTCGGTTCCGACTCAGCATAGTGTCTTGAGCAACAGGACCATGTCCATGGGCAGGTGAAACGGGTTAGCAGCTACAAGCAAGCAATCAATTGCCTGGTTATTTTTGTTGGTCCGTGTTGTTTCAGCACTTACAGCTCAAGAAATCGCCCTCCTGGGTCGCACAACGCAGTGCTCAGGTCAAGCTGGCGTGTCCTGCCATCAGCATGGGATGGACATACATGACCGTGCAAGTCGGTGCTGCAAAAAAAGAAGTCCAGCTCCACTTTGGGAGCTCAGCTCTGGGGTATCCTGGTCCTCGGAGATCCCCGGGGCTGTAGCTTAGCAGAAATGCACAGGAGCCCTTTGAGGGCAGATCAACTCGCCAGCCCAGCTGCCTTGCCAACCTCCTGCCCCGCTGAGCAGCCCGGGTGTGCAGAGACGACTCACCGAGCCCGGGGTGATGCTGGAGCCTTGCAGGAGGGAAAGCAGAGCCCTGGCTGTGGAGGGGGCTCGGAGGGTTGCAGCATGGGCATGGAGGGGAAGGTGAGCGGCTTGCTAAGACATGTGCCTCGCAAGAGATGTTGTGCTGTCTCTCCCATGCCAAGACCGTGTGGGGCTGGAAATGCACAGCCTCTGCAGCCTGCCTGGCCACATCCTGCCACCACAGCCTGCTCCCCCCTTGCTGCGCCCCTGTGCTCCCCAAATCCCTCCTCCGCTGCCCTGGGCTGAGCTCTGCTCAGCAGCTCTCATCACTGCAGACCTCCAGCTGCTCTTCTTTCCTCCTCCACTGGCAGTTCTGGGATTCCCCACTCCCTCCCCAGTCCCCAAAAAGACCCATTTTAGGAGAAATAGCAGGGGGAGAGGGGCCTCAGGCCACCACCGCTTCCCCCTCCCCTTCCATCCCCAGTTCCCCCCCCATGGGTCCCCCTCTGCTCTCCTGCAGCCATGCAGAGCAGGGCAGATGCTGCCCCAAAACGGCTGCCTTGCCTTGCCTTGCCCTCCCGAGCCCCCTGCCACGTCCCTGGGGCTTGGGACCACAAGCAGCAGAGGAGAAGCACCCTGTGCAGAGAAGGAAGGAGCTCACAGGTTTCGCACCCTTGCTGACTCATTAGCAAATCACTATTAAGAGCCAGCAGCTCCTAAGGAGACCCCCACTCTCCCACCCTTTTGTGTTTCCCTAGCTCCAAGCTAATCAGCTAATTAAGCTGAGAGGAGCAGGGGGTAACAGGGGGAATGGGAAGCCCAGGTGCTCTCAGTTACCGGGTCGAGCCCCTCCTGCAGATGCCACCGCTGTGTTCCCTGGCCCTGTGCAGCGAGCAAGCGCTTCACGGAAACGTGTGGGCACTCGTGTCTGAGTTCTCCAGCCAGCTGAACAAATGCAAATCTTCTGGTTTCTTAGTCTAAGAGGAAACAAACCCCAATTTCTTCTCCCCCTCATTTTGCTTACGTAGCTGAACGTGCTTCTGCACAGCCCGAGAATGGCTCTGATGTGCACGACTGAAAGTCATCTAAGGAAATGGCAGCGTCCAGCTTTAAACCACCGCAGCATCTCATGGCATTTTGCAAGAGTGACATGACCACCACTTTACGGACAAGGAAAGCAGCCTCATCAAGGGAATCTCTCCTGGACGTCTCCTTAAAACCAACACTTAAAGCCCCACGTGGTCTCGGACACGGGTGTCGCAGGAGGGTCCTGCCTCCGAGCCCAGCCCGCAGAGAGCAAGGGCGAAAGCTCAGCTAAGCTCAGCTCAGTGCTAGGCTGGAACAAGGCGACTTGGTTCGGTTTGAGGTATCGAAATAGAACCCAACCCAAGCAGGAAAGGATTTGTTTAAATCATCTTAGCAGAAGCAACGTTTTTAGCAAGAACGCCTTGCTTGTTCACAAACCGCTTTTTTTTTTTTAAATCCACACTATTCTGAAGGGAATGTTCTCGCACAGCTTCCCAGTCAGGCCTAAGACTCATGGGGACCCATTTCCAGGGTAAGTCAAGCCCAGCGCCGTCAGGGAGCAGAGGGCAGCTCAAGTCCTGCGTGGATGGGCGAGCGCTCGGACAGAGCCAGCGGCTCCGCTGCAGCCCCCGGCCCAGGCGCGGAGGGAATAAGCAAAGCGGGGACAACTAAAAGATTGCATTTAACGCCAATATTTTAGTAAGAATTAAGGATAAATAAAAACATAGGCTGTAGGAAAATAATAATATTTAGAACACTCACTTCCATTGTTTTCTAAGGGAAATTCATTGTTATTGAAATTTACCGGTTGCTCTGCACTGAAGTGGAACAAATGAAACCTTCAACAGCTCCCTCCCCACAGCGATGGGGCTTGCAGCTCAGCCACGCACTTAACGAGTTTGAAATCACATCCGCAATTATTTAAACTTTTTCTACCATGGCTGTGGCCAAAAGAAAAGAAAAAAAAAAAAAAAAGGAATTTACTGCTCAAATGATTCTGTCACCATAGCATCCCTTTGAATGCAGGCCCTCACCGGGTTATCTTGGTTCCTCCATCCCTGCCAGCTTTTCCGCCTCTCTGACGGCATCCACCTCCAGAGGCAGGCGGGCTGGCAGCCCGCAGACCCCACCGTCTACATCGCTATTGCTGTCAAACTCCCTAATTGGTTTAGAATAGCACTTGAGGAGCAGCTACAGGAAAATGATTGAAAGCTGAAGTAATAGAGGGCTCGCTGCTCCCTGATAAGTTAATGCAGAAAGCACAATACCGTCCACGGATGTAATTGAAAAGCTGTCTGTAGCTGAGCCAGTTAACCCCCCCGTTTTCTAGAGACAACCTGTAAGACTTAAAGAGCTCAGTGAAACCTTCCTGAAATTTTCAGAGAGGTGCACATCACCCATCCAGACAGCTGACAGCAAGGAGGAGAGCGTTAGTGAAAAGAAAAGCGTTCAAAGACTTTACCAGCCGCGTCTTGCTGAGGATAAACCACGGGATTTCAGTCGCAAGGACAGGAAATAGTTTGCTTGTAAAATGAAAGCTTTCAGAGACAAACAGGAAGCCTGAAGAACGTGAGCGAAGCCCCTGAGCCGCCGGCTTGAGGCAAGGGCAGGCAATCCCCGGTGCAAATGCCGCAGCCGCCGGTTGCCGCTGAGAGCGAGCAGAGCATCGGAGCCGCTGGCCATCAAGTGGGCTTGGACTAAGAGCAAAGGAAGGTAAAATTGCCCTCAGTTTCCTCTTTGTTTGGTTAAAGAGAGTCGAAGTGCTGAACGGAGAACAGCTGTGGTTCAACCCCTAGCCAGGTGCTGTCTCCCTTTAACAAAGGCTCTCAGGACCCTACAGGAGGTTTAGGAGTCGGGCAGGATGCTAATGGCACAGGACGTCCCCTCGTTAAGCAAGACGCGTAATCACGATGCATAATTTAGCTTTAAGTATGAAGGAAGTCTTGTGCTTGGGACACACT
>NW_009597646.1:19045-23257 GCF_000690535.1 Cariama cristata | reverse complement strand
AGCCAGGGTCCGGCTGAAGCCAAAGGACCACAGGCATCGGGGGCCAGGCATTTGCTGTCCCACAAACAACTGAGGCCCGTGCTGGAGCCAAAAGCAACAATCCAGAGAGGAGCCAGCGTCAGGAGCTAGGAATGAGGATTTGGAGAGTGGCAGGGAGAAGCAGTCTGAAGGTCCAGCTGTGGGGCAGCAGGGCAGTAGCTGTGAATGATGCCTCAGGGGTCACCCTCATGGACCAGGTGGAAGGGCTGGTTCTTCCACCCATCCTTTGTGGTCCTGAGCTGGGGAGGAAGCCCGATACACTCCTTTGGTGGAAATATTTCAGGGGAAGTGAGAGCTCTGTGTTTGCCTAGTCTCTGGAAGCTTCATGGCCGTGACCCAAGGAGGGAATGCTCTGGTCCTAGCTCACGTGGGCTTCAGCCTTGGCTTCAGGAACTGGGCCAGTGCAGAAATCAGTCTTGAATGTATCTGAGGCTTGGACCGTTGACACCTTTGAAGGGTAACAGAGGTAACTTGGCTTTCAGCTGGTGCCAGGAACTGCCTGGGAACCGTGGGCCTGGAGCTGACTTGCGCAGGGTGACCTTAGCCCAGGAGAAGGCAGACAGACCCAACTCAGGTGCAGCCAGCTTTGCCTTCATATTTAGCTGCAGAATCAGCTGAATGTGCCCTGTTCCCATTGAGCAATCCCGATTATTCACTGAGAAGCTCCATCCCAAACCTCTGCACCACCTTACGTGTTTTGATGGCATTGACATATACCCATGCCGTACTTCTCTGCCTCAGCATTAATCCAAACTGGAAGAACAAGGGCTTAAAAAGCAACAATCACTGGAAGCGGTGATGGTTTAATTGAACGGTTCGTTTACCAGGTGTTGGCAGGTAGAGGGGACACTGTGAGGCACAGCCCGCAGCGGACTGTGGTCAGTTCTCCTTCTCCAGCATCTCGCAGCGGGGCCATGACTGGACACTGGTTAGGTCAGGGCGGGTGTGTGGACTCCAAGGTCATGCCCTGGTGTCACGTCTGGGTGCCAAACGTGGCCCAGTAAAGCTGTACCTACATGCCTGCTGTGTTTGCTGCCTTGGAAAAACAACTTCTTTAATTTCTGAGCTTCAAGGACATTATGTGCTCTCTGGAGGGTGAATTAGATGGGGCAAGCATTATGGAAGAGAGAAAAAATACGATCGCACTGCACTGCATTAACCCAGTATCATTTGCCGCAAGACAGTAAAGATGCTATGCCAGGGCTTCCATTCATGATTTCATATTATTTCCATAAACTTGGGCTTCTTAACCTCTTCTCGCTTGCAGAGCAGAGTTTCTTCTCTTCCAGCCGGCTGCTCATGCCTTCGGTACCATTGATGGGTGTTACAGGGAGCGCAAGGGGGGGAATGCATCCCTTGCACAAACACGGTTGAGGAGAATAACTCATCCAGATGCCAGCTTGGCACATGAGCCCCAAGTCCACTGGGAGCAGGGAGGTTTTTTGAAGACCATCCTACTTGGCTAAAAGAAAAAAAATCCGGACTAAACCAGGAAAGGAGTTACTGTAGGATTTCAGGCTTTACTGGGGCAGTGCCGGGAGCTGGCAGAAAGCTGCTCTGTAGCACCGCAGTCTCAGGGACCAGTGCCCAGACAGATCAATCCCCTGGATTATTTCCCTTGAGTCTCAGGGCTGGTGTAGGCACTGAGGAATCAAAGCTTTTATTTTAAGGAGAGGGTACGTCTAGCCTTCTGAAGGCTGGCAATCAGAAAAAAAACCCCGAACAAGCCGTGAAAAAGCCAGCCGCTGCTGGCACGCGTTTCCCTGCCCGCATCTGCAAAGGGGATGAAGCAGCTGTAAGAGTGATGCAAACGACCAATTCATCTCAATTGCTGCAAACTCATAATCCTAATGAGTTACGTTTAAAAATACATGGGTGTTTTTAACAGTTTTCATGCAAAGAGAAATTAGGAAATTGCATGTACAAACGAGCTAGTAAAGAAAAGGGAAATACGGGTGTGGAAATACAGTGTGCCTTGCATTAATTTTTCCATCCAATTCCAAATGCAGTAATAACTTGATTATTTTAACATTCAGGCTGAAGGAATACAAACCATACACAATTTGGGGTGTCTGATTGCCGTTCCCTGACCGAGATTAGCAATCTGCAGTCGTTTGCTTTTCTCTTCCTTCTCAAAACAGGGAACAGAAAGCTGTTTTTGCCGCAGGGCACAGCAGAGAATTTAAGCTGTTTAATTTTCAGCTGCGGGGACTTGTAGTCATCATTTGATGTTGAATCTTATTTTTGGTGCTTAAACAGCCTGCATTCCCAGAATACCCAACCATTTCAGTGTTTAATGGGCAGCTCCTGCCATTGCCCCTGGAAAAGAGGTGGCAACCAGGACTTCTCGGGAAGGACTTGCTGTGGACCATCAAATGGCCAGATATACATGGACAGCGCTGCTCCAAAAATGAACAGAGGGTCCAAATCCTTCTCCTTGCTCCTACTGTGGATTTTCTTCAGCTTCCTTGCTGCACATGAAGGAAAAAATCCCCTTTCCCTTGCGCCAGCAGCAGCGTGGGGTATACCCACCCGGCACACGGCTGCCGCCCCGTACCAGGACGGGCGGCTGGAGCCCAGTTACGCCACAGCAGAATGGGGAATGGCTCCGTACAGGCAAACTGGGAATTCCCCAGTAAGTCCAGGCTGAGATAAGAGTGATAGATTAGGGCAAGGCAAATGCAAGAAAGAAGGAGTTGCCTTGTCTTTGTCCTTACGGTGACTCCCCATGTTTAATGTCCGGAGACAGCTGTGACCTGTGTTGAAGGGCAAGCAGCAATGCCGGTGCGCACTGAACACTGTTTTCTGCCCTCTCCTTTTCCCAGCAAACCATTCCAGTGGGCAAACTCCTCCTCTGTGCTCAGCAGAGTTGTCCTGCTCCTGCCTTGGCCCTACTGCAGGCTCTGCCTGATCCCGCTGGTCCCTTCCCTCCATGAACACGATTTCCCATGCAGCAGGGAACGGATAGTCCAGGTTATGGTTTCTCATTCCTCTGATGCCAGGCTGTGTGCAAGGCAAGGAGGGAGGGAAGGGAAAAAAATGCCATGCCTCAGAGCATCCTAAAGGCTGCTGCAAATTAGGTGAGCCGTAGAAATCTCACAGTGAGCTCTGCACACACCAAAGGGGAAATCTTTAACCTCCCTCTCCTCCCTCTGGTCTCCCCCTGCCCTTGCCCCCAGCTTTCGCGCCTCAACTTCTGGCTGATCCCTTTTCTGCCTTCTTAAACAGAAACACGGGGCAGGAGGGGACCGAGTGTCAGTGGGGGCTAAGCTGACCCCACCTGGGCTCACCCCATCTTCCTTGTCAGGTGGAAACCTCGGCTGCTCTCCCCTTTCACCCTGCCCAGCAGCTTTGCAATGATGACAAAGCAGATGGAGCCCAGTGGCTTTTGATTTGTTAAAAGCTTCACAAAAGTCAAGGATCTAGACTTTTTGGTGTGGATTTTCCTTTTCACGTCCTCCTCTGACCTCTTCAAGGAGATTAGAATGGACTGGATTGGCATGGTTTACTTCTGGTTAAAGTCTCCTGGCTTCCTCTTGGCAAGCATTTCTCTTTGTCCTGTCCCATCAGCTGGTGCGTGGAAAGTCCCTGCTCCCTGGGACCAAAATTCTCTCAGTTGCAGCAGAGTGTCTACCTCACACCTTCTTCTTATTGAGTCAGACGACCGTGGGCTGAGCAACCCTCCCAAAGCACCTTTGATGCTAAGAAAGGTGGCCCCATGCTGCCATGTGCTGGGATGTGGCCTTTGTCAAGACCAGCATCCGCTCCCTGAAAACCAACAAGAAGGGCACGAGGCCAAGGTCATCCCCCTCCTACCCCTATCTCACATCTTCTGATCTGCTTTTGTTGCCACTTCTCAAACGCAATGAGAGATGAGGAAATACGCTGCAGTGATCTACTCTAAAAATGAGTATCTCCTCCTTAATATTATAGACTCTGATCATGGGGACATCGTCATTTGTCCAAAGTTACTGCTACAGCTTTGCAAGCCACTTGTGTCCGATCCTCCACAGAGTGATCCCATTTTTAGGCTGGTACCAATGGTGTAAAACTGGAATAAGCCATGCAGCATCAGCTCTTCTGCTTTGGTTCTCCAAAGTTCTTCACCAACAGGACTTCTCCCTCTCATGCACTTTGCCCTCACTCTTGCACCAGGGTTGCTCAGCAGTTTGG
>NW_009597646.1:13548-19014 GCF_000690535.1 Cariama cristata | reverse complement strand
TTTCACCCACCGCAGGGTCAGATCCCAGCTGGTCTGGCCCATCTTCCTCCTTCCAGGGAAAGCATCTGGGAGCACGGTGTGCTACAACATGGTCTTTGATGTTATGATGAAGGACAAGAGCTGACTTGCAACGCAGAGGAAAGATGAGAGCTGAACAAACAATTTACTTGATGACTTCCCTTTTTTTTTCCTTTCCTCTCCCCAGGACTAAACAGTGAGCGTTTCAAGAGACTCACATCCTGAGTTTTGTCAATAAGTCTTTTGCAGTTGCAGGTGATCGGCAGTGTAACGCTGCTCCTGTCTCCGATCGGTGCTCGAGAGCATTGCGAATGCGCCCCAGGCCATGTCTGGCTGAGGCTCTGCAAGGTACCAGATGTCAACGGCAAAGCACCAAACAAAGATATCCTCAAAGCCTCTGTCAAAACACAGGCATGGGGTAGGAGGAATTAAAATTGCAGAGGCAGCTGCAGAGCTGGACTCTCTTAGCTTTGCGGTGCTCTGCTTTGTAAACTCAGTAGCTGTCTTGCTTCTCTATGGATTTGGAAGTGAGAGGGCGAAGAGGGGAGGAACAAAAGAGCTAAAGGGTCCCCTGCAAGAGTGCGATGCTCCAGCATCCCTGGCTCCTTTCACTCTGCCCCGAGGGACCTGCCCTGCTACACAGGAGGGTGAACTTTGAATCTTCACGTGTCCCGGACCTCCCAAGTGAATTTGGACAGGATTTTTTGTTGCTTCCTCATGCCATGAGGCTGCAAGCTGCTGGGGATGCTGCGTGCATGTGTGTGTGTGTGTGCATGCCTGCAGTTTTTAGGTGTATGGACAAGACCTAGCACATGGAAATCTCCATGGCCTGAGATGAACTGTTCATCACCTGCCCGCTGGCCTTCGCTCCTCATCTGCCGGACTGCGGTGACTTCGGTGACTGCATCGTGCAGGCAGGCATGTGGGTGTCCGTCCATCTTCTTAGTAAGACGATGCTATTTAAACATGAAATAGTATATTAATAAACCATAATGCCTTGTTTTTCCCCAACGTTTTCACCTCCTGTGCTCTCTTCTCACATTTTTGCTGGGCTGATGGTTTTCTTACATGCCCTAGATAACTCATTGAGTTTCATCTTCACTGCTCTTTCCACCCGCCTGCTCTTTCATTTTTTATGAAGACTTTCTTGCTCTGCTAACATGCTCTTAATCTCACTGGTAAATCAAGGTGGCTGTTTGTCTTTAGCTCTCTGTTTGCTCTCCTGACCACGAAGATGAATCTAGGCACTGTGCTGGAGCTAGATCAACCAGAAAGCCGATTTCTTCCCTCTTCCCTTCCCATTCACAGTTGTGCACAGCTGGCAATAAGCTGCATTTGGGATCTGAGAATGCTCCCCCTCCATTTTCTGGGTGAAACTGGTAAAGCAAACAGAAAGACTGAGAAGTTACCTCTCCCAGGCTCTTCTGGGTGAAACCACGCTGCAGAAAGCTCTGAGATATAACGTTACTCCAAGAGCCCAAACTGGGGTCAGTGCAAAGGCTCTCCGTTAACTTCATCCGATGTTCTCAGGTTTGCAAACTCTGGAACTTTTCCACGTCTTTCTGCTGATCTCTCCAGACACTGGATCAGGACCAGGATTGTAAAGAAGCCCCATACTCATAGTGGCTTCCTCGCAGACTGCAAGGCGCTGTGCAGTAATAGCCTGCAGCCTACTAGAAATAGGAAAGGAGGTCATGAACCAGCTTCCCTCTCAGTCCGGCATCGGAGGAGATGAGGAATGAGGCACGGCCGTGTCTCCCTGTTATTCTGTCTCTGCTCCCTGAGATGATGGGTGCAGGTAGCAGTGTCCGAGGGGGCTAGGGGTGTCCAGACCCAGACAAGCCGGTCTCTGCCCAGCCAGATGCTCTGCCCAGGGCTGGCCCTGTGAACGTCCCATGTGCCTGGTGCGGCTTTGCCCTGTCATCTTTCCCACGGAGGAATTACATGGAGGGTAAAATTAAAAAAAAACAAAACCACACCAAACCATTTTTGTCTGGGTTCAGAGCAGTTTCATATGTCTGGAAAGGATATAGCAGCATAACCAAGATTTATGAAAGAAAGACAATATTTTAGGAGAGGCCATTTGTTCTGTTCTATATCCCATAAAATCTCCAGAAGTTATTTGTCGGTCGATGTGGCAGCGACACTCAGCACTGCAGCTTGGGAACAAAAGGCCACTCTGCGAACAAAGAGGCAAAGCATTAAAAGACACAAAGCAACGTCTTTTTAGGCCACATATAATTGCCCTGGGGAACTCGCTGCCTCAGGATTCGAGTTAGACAAATGGCTCCACCGTTTGCGAAAACGGACCTGAGTGTACCTAAAGATAACCCAGGTGGGCTGCAATCGGTGGCCGTGATCCAGGCATGGGCAGCTTCTTCTCTGGGAGACCAATTCAATGTACATGCTGGTCTAGCACAGGAAAATAAAAGTACCATGGTGGTAGTCCAGCACTCAGCATTTGCTGCTGATGGAGAAAATAAAACAGGCCAAGCGAGGCACTGGTTTGCCATGGGGAGGAGTGGGGATGTATTTTGCCCCATGACTTTTAATGGCAAATTCCTGTAGGACGATTTTCAATTCCTCCAGGTTTCTTGTTTTGCAGCCAGAATGGAAACACACACAGGGATGCGGGGAAGCCTCAGAACTTGGGATCTTCCATCCTGGAGGCAAGGTGGCTAATCCCCTGCTCTGCCTGGAGGGTTAGCCCCGGCCACATCCCGGATGCTCAGGGGGCTCTTCCATCCCCAACGTAGTCCCGGGTGCTCTGATCTGGTCCGTTTACCATCTCAGGGGGAGCAGAGGCAGAGGAAGGCTGAGGGACTCAGCTGGGGCAGTGTGGGGAACTTATTTTTGCTGTGTGATTCATAGACCAGCCCGCTCAGCATCTCCACCGCTGTCCCTTACCTCTGTGGACAAGGTCCTGACGCCGATGGGACCTTCAGCTTTCTGTGTGAGCTGACCTTGGTGAGTTCTTGAGTGGACCCTCAAGTCGCTAGTGGGTGAAGGGGCTGCACATCCTCATCCTCCCTCAGCGTGTGTGGTTTTTGGGGATGCTTGCAGAGAGCCGGCCATGGCAGAGATCCCACTTGAGGGGGTTGCCCAACTCTGCTGGGAAACACCAAAGGGCTCTGCCTGCTCCTGGGCCCCCAAACATCCCAGTTAACTCTTGGTGCTTTATTTCCTTGAGAGCCCTCACTGTCTTCCCTTTTCTCCTGATTTATCTCCAGCACAGCGAGCGCTGTATCACCGCTATAGATTGTCACTGGCAGCAGGACAAATAAGCCCAGCTTTAGTTTATGGACCCACTTTTTTATTTATTTTTTTTTCCCATGAGTAAACACAAACAATAAACCAAGAGAGTCCAAGCCAGGGATGGAGATGACAGGGCAGCCGTGTGCTCAACTCACTTTGCATTCAGCAAAATGAGCACCTGTCACTCACAGAGCTGACACGGAGCGGTTTCTTCCCCGCCTCAGTGACCTCTGACAGTACCAAATAGGAACAGGGAGGCGTTCACCCATCTCTGCACTGCCTTAGAAGATGGACTCATAAGTCGTAAATGTCTCCCATGACCTGCAAGACCTACATGGATGTCCTCAGGGGGAGCTGGGAGGAATCTGCCTTGGGTCTACCTTCCTCCCAACCCGCAGCACTCCTCTTCCCTGAGGCAGCACCAGGCACCCTTCGTGGCAGATGATGCCCTGAATGGGTGCCTGGGTGCCCAGCCAGCCGGAGCCCAGGGTTGCACACAGAGTGGGACACCAGCATCCTACTTGTGCAATATCTCTTTGGAAGATAAACTGTGCATCGGCGCTCCATTCCCATCTGAAAAACCTGCAGCAAGAGAGAGTGAAACATATATACTAGTCCTTTGACAGAAATGCCCTTTCAAAACGCTGTTGCAAACAAGCTGGATTTAAAGCTGAACTTTCTGTTTCTCCAGGCAACTTCCACCTCGAGGATGCTTTCGTCAGTGGTCTGCGAGCACGGGTCATCTTATCCACATAGCGTCAGCTGTCTTCTGCAGGAAAAACCACCCAGTTCTTAACCTGTCATTAATGCAACACTAACGGAGCCAAATAGGCTGCTGAGAGCCAGTGCAAGCCATGTGGAGGTGTAACTGCTCCTCGACAGCTCCTTTCCCCACCTCTCCTGGAAGCTGGGGTCCCTTGCAGCTCAGACCCAGGCTGCCGGGGTGCTCGGAGCCTGTACCGACCCAGAGTATTTCATTCAGCCCTGAAACAGGTTGGGAGAGCAGGGAGGACACACGTACCAGGCTACTGCCAGAACAGCGGCAGGTAGATTGCACCATGGGCATTTAAACCGGAGCGAGCACGGCTCAGGGATGTCAGTCCCGCCATCCCAGCCCCGGGGAACCTCCTTCCCTCAAAAGGCAGAGCCCTCAGCTCTGAAGGAGTCTCCAAATATCCAGCCCAGTAGCCTGTACCCCACAATGGCCAGGGCTGCTTGTCCAAAAAAAGGCAAAAGGACAGGACAAGTACGTAGTGATTTCCCTGTCCACCCAAAGAAAATCCCTGGTGGGCTCCAGTTTAAGGATCTCCTAAGCAGGCAACAACCCCTTGTGCCATAGGTGCGATGGAGCCTTCTCCCATGAACTCCTCATGTCACTCTCTGAAACCAAATGCATTTTCAGCCTCCACACTACCCTCTAGCAAGCATCCCGCAGTTTGAAGACAGCCTGTCAATTTTTAACTTGTTTTGTTTAGTTTGAAGCTGCCAACTGCCAGGTTTCCTCTAGAGATGGAGCTTTTATCCTTGCCCTTGCTCTGAAGTGCCAGACGTGATGGGGACCACACACCCAGGGCTTTCAAAGACACCAACTCGCTGTCCTCTTCCCGGTAGTTATCACTGGAATAAACATGGAGTCCAGCTGTTGGCCAGTGGCAGTATTTAATCGGATGCTTGTAGAGTATACGAGGCAGATCCTGCGCTCAGGTGCCCAGGACCCAGGACCCAGGACCAGTGCCAGGCTGAGGGACTGCACTGGATCTGCAGGGTGTACACGTCCTAACACACATCCTTCACCGCTGGCTCCTTTTTGCAAAACCCCCTTCATAGTCCTGCTGCATTTGAGAGATGGCTGTTTCTCAAGACGAGAGCATGGATATGCAGGGGCTGATGCGAGCACCCCAGCCGTGACCCAAGGTATTTCCCAGCGAAGCAGTCACTCCTTTTGCACAGCAACTGTACTAAAAGATAGCATCTACCTTAAAACTACTTAATGGGAAAATGAGTTTCATTGCTTACCATTCACATGAAATATTCAACATCCCATCCTCAGAAATTTTCTTCTGCTCATTAAACCGGCGTTAAGCTTTGACAGAAGCTGGTTTGCCATTTGCTGACAGTAGGTCCGTGCGATGCCAGAGAGCAATAAACTGTGTCGTTCTGCAGTGGGATGGCCCCTCTGTCCTTGCTTTCTAA
>NW_009597646.1:0-13534 GCF_000690535.1 Cariama cristata | reverse complement strand
CGGCATCGCTGTGGGTCGGATGCGATGCCAAGCCTTTATTGGCAGCCAGGGACGAGCTTTATGAGAGAAGAGGTAATGAAGGGTAAAGGGTGAGGGGAGGAGGAGAGTCCTGTGGCTCAGGTGGTGGCCCTGGTCCATTTTCTGAGGTGACTGGGAGTTTTCCAAGAAAATAGAAGTACTGTGGCAGCCAGGGACGAGCTTTATGAGAGAAGAGGTAATGAAGGGTAAAGGGTGAGGGGAGGAGGAGAGTCCTGTGGCTCAGGTGGTGGCCCTGGTCCATTTTCTGAGGTGACTGGGAGTTTTCCAAGAAAATAGAAATACTAAGTCACGGACACCAGAACTTCTTTGCTGGAGCAGCAGTTTTGAGGGACATCTCCCTGCTGAAGCTGCCCTGGGCTCAAAGTGGAAGAACTGCTCCAAAGCAGCACCTCCCACCCTTAGGCAGCTGGTCCCTGGGCAGTTTGGATGTGACGAAGGCTCACGTACCTGTAGAAGAGCCAGGCCCCGGTCCTTACCAGGACTGGTTCACATCAAGGATGGAAACACGCAGGCTGGGGAGGTCTCATATTTTGTGCATGGAAAAACTCCAAAACATCTTGGCTTCGTGACCGTGGGGAAATCGCTCAGCAATCCGTGACCTGGGTCCCCATTCGTGGTACGGGAGCAGTGGTCCCGCCTGTCCACTGAGGTTGCAGTCACTGCGTAGCAGAGACTGATGTTCGTGAGGGAGGCGAGCACCGTGCTGAGATGGATACGAGGAGACAACAGTTCACAGGACAGGGACCGAGCAAGGGTACGTCAGGAGTTAGACCGCCAGCAAAACAACGACATAGAGTAAAGCCCTATATTACAACCAGGGTAATTGCAGTGAGCTTCTTTAAATTCTTACTCTAAATAAGACTAAATTTAAATTCTTACATTAAATAAAACTCTGATTTTATGTCCATTCAGCATTTTTTCATGCTTCCTTAGCCACAGTTTTGTGGCCTTAACAGCTGCTGTGCTTTTGGCCCAGCGCCTGATGCATGCCTCTGGAGGGGGATGCGAGCGAACATCTTCCTCCTCAAACTCCCTTAAATATTGAGAGTGTCAACTTGCTTCTGCCTGAATGACACTTTTGACGCTCAGAAGGAAGGAAGTAATAAGAAAAAGACAGAAGATTATTTCTGGCCAGGACTGTGGAGCAGGCCTGTTGCAGATGCAGGAGAGATGCTGGTAGTTTTGGTGTCACCTCCTGAGCCCTCTCTCACCTGTCCTGCAGACTGCCCGGGGGATCTTCGAGAAGTTGCTTGGTCTATAAACGGTGACCCCACTTTCTTGTTTGCAACGTCAAAAGAGGCCACTGACTTGTGTTTGGAAAACACTTTGGCATTTTTTTGATGGAAAATGTTAAACATCGCCATTATTTGCAGCAGATTTTTCCAGCAGTGCTACTGTGCAGGTTGCCTAGCATTGCCATGGCATCACTTCTGGCAATAATTTAAGCTAAACGCATGGCAGGGCTGACAGCTGAGCACTTCAAGCAGGTAACGTGAGGGCAAAGTCTGAGTCACCTGTTCCGATGGCCATTGCTGTCACTGCGCACTCTGCAGAAACACAATGGCAAGTGGTCAGGAGATGCCAGGGAACAAACGCTTTCATGTTTTCAGTGGATCGATTTGGCTTTTTTTCCAGTTCTAGTTAAATCCACTTGTAAAACAGCTCTTAGGCGGCATTTTACTAAGGGAGGTAAGCAAACGTTTGGATGGGAAAAGGGTGAATTGAAACAGAGATCGGGCTCGGGTGAGGTGAGGCTCTCTGTTCTTTAGCATCTCCCGTACCCAGGCTCGCAGAGAGGATCTGCGCTATGGGAAACAAGGCACCCAGATTCATCCCCTGAAGTGTGGGGTGAAGCATGGAAACCACCGGTGGGACAAAGCTGTGACCCTCGCATCCCCCTTTGCTCTCTGCTTGTGCTTAGGGTGGGAGGGCAGGAGAGCAACCACAGCTCCTCCATGGTTCAGCTCCCCAGGGGAGGGAAGCTGATGTTTTGGTCCCATCCTGGCTCTCTCTGCAACTTTGTTGGTGATGAAGTGCACATCTGGAGGGTTCACAGGGGACAGCACATCTCGATCTGACGGCAGAGCCTGCGTGCGTGGGCTGGTGGATGAAACATCTGCCGTCGGTGGGGACGCAGGAGTGCCCTGTGGGTGAGTCCTGCCGTCTTGGACACCCATCTCAATTGGAAAGAGCTGCCGCTGGATTGAAAAAGGCAATAAACCCCATCTCACTCCGTGGGATGTTTCAGTAGATAGTCACTCCAGAGATGATGATACACCCTCCCAACGAGGACGGTGAATGAAATGTCCCCACCACACCCAGAGCCCCTTCCCTGCCCGCCCCCAGCTCCCAAACCCACCACCTAGAGGCAAACGGCTTCAGGCTGAGGAGCGGAGCCCCGGCAGTGCAGGTCCCCTCTCGCCTGGCTCTGAGCCCTGGCGAGCGCAGGGCAGGGCTCAACCACTTCTGGGGCCACTTTAGGGAGTATTTAGCTATTATTTATTTCCTCATAACCGCAACGCCAGCGCAACTGTGCTATGATGGACTGCGTTGTCAAAGTTGCATTAAGTTTATCCTTTTCCTTGACCTTTAGGGCATTTTATAAATAGGCTACGACTGCGGTAGCCTGTGCCATGCTGTTCTGCAAGCAGGGCCCTATCTTTAATGCTGAAAATTAACACAACAGCCTATAGGAGGAAGCATTGTCCAGGGGTTGAAGCACAGGAGTGGAAGGGCTGGGAGATTTAGGGGTTTCTTGTATGGTATGGGGTCTTTGGCTGTATGGTACTGGGATAATAGTTTAAAAAGGGGGATAAGGAAGAAAATCAAGAAAAAAAAAACAAACAAACAACCAGATTCCTACCTAATGTACCTTGTCCTGCATTTCAGTGTTGAACGCGTAAGTGACCTCAGATACAGGAACGCTGTCAAAATCAAAACCAACCACGAAACATGTTTGTCGAGCTCTTCCTTTTACCGCTTCTGCCGAGAAGCCTGCAGGGTGCGAACAGGTTGGGCGGCCGCGGTCCCCGCTGGCTCCGGTGCCCACAGAACCCCGGTCTCAAAGCCTCTCTCAAGCTGTTTGTGGCCAGTTTTTGTGTGCGTGTCCCCACCTGGGCTTCACAGTGGTCGGAGCTTTCTGTGATACTTACAGAGATGAGACAAAGGTTTGATCCAACCTGAGTTACAAACTGGGAAATGGGTTATCGCTCTTTTTCCCTATGTTTTCATAGTTCTAGCACAGCGAGATGGTGATAAATACAATGAATACTAATAAATAACCTATTAATTCAGCACATTTAGCTAGCTATTAAGTGGTTTTTTTTCTGCTAGATTGTAGAGATAATCACATTAATTAGATTAAATGGTATCTAGGGGGGAGGAGAGAGAGAGAGCTTTGCGACATAGGCTAAACTGGGAACATAAGAATCGAGTTTTACAGTCAGCTGGGAACCACAGAGGACCTGGCCCGCTTTAATTCAACTGGTTTTGCTCCCTGCCGCCGTGCGTAGACTGGTGTGACGGCTCCAGCAACCTCAGCCTGCAGGAGCTGGAACCAGTCCTCCGTTATCTTCCTCCTGCGCATCCTCCTGGGCACCCACTGGTAACTGAAGCAGTGCTAAGTAAATCTTGAGCCAGCTTAAGAAAAGCTTGTGCATGTGTTCCCGAAATGCACCTGGCACATAAAACTTGCTACAAACAAGCCACGGCGGGAAATCCAGGGCTATGATTTTTTTTTCAAAGCCTTTATCAGCTGCAAATAACATCAAAAAAGTCAGCTGCCACTTGGACACGGGCGTGCAGAAATAATTAGGTAAGAAGTGGAAGATCACTGAGCGGTATTGCATGGTCAGTGCTTCCCCCAGCAAACCCAGCATCACGTCCAGTAAAAGCTTCTGGAAAAAGAGGAGAACACTCACTTTTTGTGCCACTCTGACTGCCTTCAAGATCAAACTACTTCTGTGAATACAAGATATACCCTTCTGTAATAATACTGGCTGAAAGGTGCCTTATTTTCGCCTTTCGTATTTAAGGTTGTGTGCTCTAAGGGGTCACACGAGCTGCCAGCAGCCTGTTCTGTTGTGTCCTCTGGTCCCGTTACAAGTCACGTCGCTGTTGCATGCCTCAGTTTCCCTGATTTATAAAATGGGGGTTATTCTTCTAATCTCCCCAATAAAAACGCCATGAGACTACCACCACAAAGAGCTGAGCCTCACCATACTCAGGCAAACACGCCTGTGCCAGAGCACAGCTACCTCCGTACCTGTGAATACGGACCAAGATTAGCAGACATTTCAAACCAGAGGGGACTAGCATTAACGCCTACAAATAACCAGAGTCCAAAAAGCCCCGCATACAGCAATGTGGGTTCTCACCAAGCATGAAAATCTGACTCCGTTTGTCGTTGCTGAGCAGTGGGATATACGGCCCCACGTGAACGTGGTCCCTCTTTGACTGCTTGGGAAATAGGTGCCTTGTACGAGTTGACTGAAGTAGGATAGAAAAGAGAAATTACTCTGGAAAAAAAAGATTAAGACTTGTTCTGCTTCGCTCCTGCTTTTGGGATGAAGTGGTTTCATCTCCATTCATGACATATGAATCCATTTACCAACTCTCCTCCGTGACTCCTGCTTTAGGAGTTGTCCGTAGCAAATGCCTTTGGTGACCAGAGCCCACTGCCATTGCCCATGTCAGATCCCAACTGTGAGGCAGCTCCTCCTGGGAACTCCTCCTGCCTGTTCCCCGTCACCCCGTGGGCTGTAGGACCACATCACCCCGTGGGCTGTAGGAGAAACCCCCCACACTGAGACCAGAGCAAACAGCAGCACCAGGTATCACTGGAGACATGAAGTGAGCACAACCTGCCTGGGGGAGATGCTGCAGACCCTCCAGAGTCTCATCCAGAGTCAAGCCCAAGCTCACATCTCTGGGAGAGTGAAAGCCACAGGGTCTTTGTCACGGCCAAGACGACTGCCCAAATCCAAGCTCCCTGTGCTGCAGTTGTCCAAGACTCCTCCTGGGCCAAGAGAAAACAGCACGGAGTGAAGTTGCAAGGCATCCCCCCAAAGAAAACGACTCTTTTCCCCTCTTTCAAAGCCTCCTGCCAGGAGATGAGGGGAGCAAGGCAGGTTTGGATCAGACGTCTGAAGACCAGGCTGAACTTGGAAGAAGCTGGAGAGGAATCAGCCAGAGACAGATTTTCTACTTAAAAGCAACACCTTGAGAGACTCAAATCAGTTCCCGTCCCTCACAATCGATCAGCAGTAGATAAACACGCCTGGAAATGTCAAGTGCATGTAAAATGCCGTTCCGTCACTCAGGGCAAGGTCTGCATGCACGGGCTTCTCCTGGCACTGGGTCTTGAGCTACTCGAGTACAGCACCGCACGGCGTTCACTGTCACCTCCGTATCCTTCCTCTGTCCTGACAACTTTTAAAGGCTAAATTGACTGTTCAGAAAGCTCCCCTGCTTCTCCTGGCAGTTTCCATAGCTCTGTCCCCATGCCATGCTGCAGCCCCTTCAAGAGTGCCTGGGGGTCCTGCATGGCAGCCTCCAAGTCCTGGGCAGGGCTCTGGTCTTCAAAACCATCCTCAAGGGAAGAGCTTTTCCCAACGGGAGTCGGATCTGAGCAGCTGAGCAGGGCAAGTCAGCACTGTGCCGCAAACACCCTTTGAAGCACAAGGAAATCTCTCTTCCGAGTCTGTCTCTCTCTGCTGAGCGTTGGCACAACCGGTGTACCCAAAGTCATGAGGCACGCCAGGCACGTCGCCAGAAAAACAGACCAACAACTTTCCTCGGCATAGTGCTTGAATAAGACCGTGCTTTCCAAAATTGATCCTTGACTCCCACGGTCGGCAAAGTCACATTGATGCTCTTGCGCCTCGGTCTCTCCAACTGCAAAGTAGGTGCAGCAAATCCCCTCTGCATTGCCAAAAGGGCTGGAATTGAGCCCTCCGGTGTTTCTAACACACCTTGTGCTAGCCCATGGCTAGTAGGTTGCTCTGGGTCTCAGTCCTGACTTGTCTTTGACCTGCTATGACAGTGGTAAATCAGGCACGTGTGTGTCAGGCTACTTGCCAAGGGGCAGAAGGGGCAAGACCTGTTCTAGCTGAAGGATGGTGGTGGCCTGAGAAGAAGTGGAAAGAACAAGCCATGCACCCGTTTAGGCTGGAGATGAGAAGGCTCTCAGCATGACCTCTTTTAGTAAGAGTTGTGGTGGTAAAAATCCTGGCCGTTTTCTAGGTGGAATTTGATACATCCAGGAGATCGTTTGTATGATGAGGCTGGTGTGATAGCACAGGTTAGGAGTAGATGACCTTGGAGGACTCGTCTAGCCTACATTCCTGGCAGATCTACAACACTGCATTGCTCTTACCACGGGAGAGACGGCGTTTCCAGCAGAGGCAGACCGAAGCTATGGAGTTTGATGCTACAGCCCTGTTTCCAAGGGGCTGTAGCACATAGACAAAGAGTTTTTCAGGCACTCCCATGCATATTTCAGAAACAGCTTGGTCCTCCCTTCTGCTGAGTCAGGGGTGTTTGAGCCCTTTCCTTTGCACCTCAGGTTGAAAGCAAGCTTTCTGGTCTTCTGAAAATGCTCCTCTTTTGTGATTTGCAGGGTGTCCTCCTATCATGTTGAGCAAATAGGATTTTTTTTTCTCATCTGCAGCATCAATACAGTACTAGAAACTCATCTAAGCCGGGAGACATGGAAATCTCTGAGGTCAAAAGCCCTCCCATTTGCAGGAGAACATGGGGAGGGCAGACACGAGAGCTTGCTTTGGGATACCCTGGGTTTATTGCTGTGACTTGCTGCTCAGCATGCAGAGCCAGCAGGCTTCTTCGATGGTCCAGAGAGATTCACAACAGCTCACGCCCTTCAAGGGCAGCACTGGGGTGCTTCCAGACCCCAGGTTTCAGAGAGCAGATGGGCTGGCATTTCTGTTTTACCCTGTGTTCCCTCACCCTGATTCAGCTGCAACCCCAAGGTGGGATGCGATGAGCGGTCTGCCAGTCAGGTTTGCCAAAATGCTGGCTTTAAAACAGGCATGTGCTGGAGCAGATTCTCCTGTCCCCCTCTGCTTGCACCAGCACCATCCTCCGGCTGGCGGCTCTGCCGAGCCAGATGGCATCTTCACCCCAGGGCACCGCGTTGGCAGAGCCCAAGGAACAGACCGTCTGCAACGAGGCTGACATAGGTTCCTCCTGCAACCCGCCTGCCGTCTACCTCGGTTTAGACTTTAGGTCTTCTTATCACATCTCTCCATTGTATGATGCAAGCTTGGATCTTACTGGATAGCACCATACACTCCATGTAGGAAAATCTAAGCGTCTGTGGAAAGTTTTATAGCCCAGGTTGTTTCCAGCTCGCTGTCTAAATGATCCGCATCCTAGAAACACAGCGGGCAGGATGTTTGCTTTTGCAGAGAGTACCCAAGTACCTATAGCGGAGACACATTGTGATAAGGCAAAGGCCATGGTAGCTGCTTCAGCAAAAGGTCGAACTGGCTGGGTTACCAGCTTGCACTGAGGGCAGAATTCGGTCTGGGGAATTCACTTCAGGGGGGGGCGAAATGTCCTCCAGAGTGATCGCAGGGAGTGCAAGGCAGAGAAACTTTGGGCTCGCTTGGTGTCCCGATGTCCCGCTTGCTCAGAGGTGCTCTGCTGCTTTTCAGAAGATGCTTCTGCTGCAGCCAGGCCATCCCTAACCCCCCTTCTCTCTGAGTACTAAAGACACGGCAAAATATTTCCAAACCTGCTCCAGCATCCTTCCCCGCTGGGCTTTGCTCTGACAGCGCTTGCCTGAAATGCAGCGGCGTTTGCGATCCTACATCATGATTTTAATTTCCCAGCTTGAAAGAGGTCATGAAAAGGCTGCGTGAGACATCTCTGCTTTAGGGATGAGTAGTTTCAAAGTGGCCATCCAGTTCCTGACTCCAGATGGTGAAATGAGATCAGCGGATACGCATGTTCTTGTTACTGTTAGCAAATATTGCACAGGGTGGAAACGGATCTCCGATGGAGTATTTCCATCATCCCTGAAGTCAGTGGTGATGACGTTGGTTTCATCACTGCCCCAGAGGACCCGAGAAAATCCTCCTGTAGTGATGACACCAAACCAAAACCTCGATCCTCAGCAACTCCCACATTTTGGGAGGAGTTTGCAGCCTAGTCCTCATCCTGCTACTGATTTCTGACTGCACTTTGCTGCAGAGACATCTAGGCTTTCATAATGAAAAGCCAATTAAAGCACACCATTAAGCACAGCCTTTTTCCTTCCTTGTCCGAACCTATCTGTCACAGGAAGGACACAACAACGGTAGCGCAAGTTGGCAGATGCTGCTAAAAATGGGGAAGATAAGATGTGTAAGTAAATTATTGAAATGCCAGCCTCAAGTCTCCAACGGGACCACAACAGCCGGGGTCAGATGTATGCGGGTGCTTACCCCCTCCGTTCCCGGAGCTGCAAAGCCCCCTGAGCTCCTCCCCAAGCAGAAGGAGATTAACCACTTTTTATAGAAGCTGGCAATGGCTGAAGTTTCCAGGCTACTCATGCAGACACAGCGAGTCTCAGCAGGGAGAGCAGCGGGGTGTTACAGGCAGAGCCACGCAAGGACCATCACTTCTCTTTAACTTCACATGTGCCTGGGGTCTGTGCCTACCGGCAGACCTCTACGGCTGCCGGAGAAGGGAGGTGAAGGAAGAGAGCCCGAGCTATGGCTCAGTGATGCTGCTGATTTATGGGCATCCTGGAGCTCACACAGAATCAGTGACCCGGGGGTGAGAGCCCCTTGGACCCCCCTCTGTTCTCACTGACACTCAAAAAGCCCCAGGTGGGATTTCAGTTAGCACATAGAGAGGGAATGGCGAGAGGAAAGCTGAAAGAAACACTGCACAGAGGAAGAAGAGAGGAGAAACGCAGATGGGGAAGCGAAAGACGGAGCTGGAAGTATGGGGGAGGAACAGAGATGCTGCGAAGGGTCATTTTCCCACTGGCTGATGGCGATGCAGCCGTAGGACCTTGAAAGTATTAAAAATAATGCAGTGCCCCATAAGAGTCTTGCACTCAGGGCTTCTCCTGCCTTTTTAGGACTAGCTCCACTTTGTTTAAGGATGAAAGATTCCTGCATTTAGCCCTCATTCATGAATCGTAACAGTGGCACAGTGGAATTTGAACCTCTGTGTGCCGGACCCTTCTGACGCACATGAAATACGGCATTTTTACTCCAATAAATATTCCCCCCTGAATACGCATTTCTCCTTGTTAGCTCTGGATAAGAAACCGATCGAGCAGATGCAGCGGCATCGGTTCTCTGTGACAACATCCTTGCAACGGGATGTATCACAAGATCGTCATCAGAGCAGGGCACATAACTGACTCTTTTTTTTTTCTTTTTTAGCTGAGGAAAAAATCAAGCAATGGAAAAATTTGTGTCTTATTTTCAGTTTATAGTTCTTTATGCCCTCAAAAATACATATTTAAAGACCTTTCAGAGAGTTTCGAAGCAGCACAATGGGGCTTTTAGCAATGCGCATGGTGACTGGAGAGCGGGCAGGACCCCCCAGTCTGCGAGGAGGAGGTCGAGGCACCAAGACGTGAAGCGAATCCTGTCCAGGCTCAGAAAAGACGAAGAGCTGGAAACAGCAGCCAGCAAGCTCTGCCAGCACCCTCCTTGCCATCACCAGACCACGTTCTGTGTAATAACAGCGTGGACACAAACAAAGGCACATGAAGCCCATTCCTTCCTTCCCTTGGGACGTGGATGAATCACGTTCCACTGTTGCGGTTGATAAAAGTCTTCAGAAGTCAGAGAGGGACCCAAAGTCTCATTTTGTTCTTTTTTGGAAGAACTGGTTTATAAAACCTCTTGGCAACTTCTGCTGAGTTTCCAGACCCCCTCATTGCTTCTACGGTGCCAAACCTCTTCCCCTTCTCTGGAGATCATGCTTCAAGTTGCCTCAAGACATGTCAGCAGTGGCCTGGATGCTTTCCATTTCAGCTTATTCAAATATTTGCACCAATTTGAGTCTGGGTAACGCGGAGGACAAAGGACTAAAGCAGCACAGTGCGTTCTCCCTTCGCCGGGCAGGTCTGTCGAGGGCAGCAGGGTTGTGTCGCACAAGGCAAGCGCAGGGCTTGGCGTGAGAATCGCCGAGGGCTGAACTGTCGCTCCCGTGATGGTGGACAGGAATTTGGAGGCGGAATGAGCCCAATCCGTCTGAACACCAACAGGAGAGGAAAATGCCATCTAACATTCGGCGCTGTATTTGCTACCTGCCTGGAGCCCTGCATTGAGCACTTGGGGCAAAGGATGTTTTCTCCACAGCTTCCCAAAACCTCAGCACCAGCATCCTCCCTGCTGTCCTCCTCACACCATGCCTGTCCCGGGCTGCCCCCCCCGACTCCCTCAGCATGGTGCACGGCCTCGAGGATAACTCCCCTGACCCCCAAATAAGATCCCCATCCCTCCAGCCTCGCAGGTCCCGCTCCGGGCAGGGATGCCGCCTTGCCAAAGGCGCTGGGCAGAACATTTTCTGCGGGGAGCCTCCAACTAATTCCCCCCGGGGCAGCCTTGTTTTTGTAGCCTTCCAAATGCATTATCAAATTCAAGTTATTTTTAGGCTCGTTTCCTAAGGAAACAAGATTAATACAATCGCAGCGCAGGCACACATGCCTGCGTGCTGTGTGTGAGAGAGTGTGCCTCTGCGTCTGCACTCCCCCATATATTTTTAATTCTTTGAGCAATTTCAGCCACCTTTGATGGAGCACTATAAGGTCTCAAAGAGATCGCTTATTGACAGAGTTGGGGAAAATAGCGGACTGGACAGAGGAGAAACTTAATATAAGTCCTTCCAGCAAATAAAAGCTAATATACTCACCAGACCAACCTCATCCAGCTTTCCCTTCCCACAGGTTCAGCGCCTTTGCCCTTGTTGCACCGGTGCTGGGAGGGGAACACAAGCCATGGCTGTTCTGCCCCTCTGCCCCTGCTGGCATCAGGTAAGGTTTTGTAAGACTGTCACCAGGATTTTGGCTGGGGAGAAGCACAGAAATTGGCACAGAGAGGTTTTTTCCTGTGTCCTTTGCTTCTCTGCAAGTCCCTAGTGGGCCAGGATGGGTGAGAGGGAGGATGGTCTGAAGTGCTGAACCATCAGCTTTGATGATGGTTGGGGTCACGGCATCTTCCGGAGATAGAGAGCTGTAGCCCAACAGAGCTGAAAATTCACTGGGAATTTTTCAATGAACCTGCAGTCACGTTGGGTCAGGCCTCCAGAAGAGCGAGACAGAAATACACTGGATTTCATCCTGATCCAGCCCTAACAGTCAAACAGGTTCAGGGTGACTAAATTTGCCCTCAGGCCATTTTCAAAGATGTTTCAACTACCTGTTGAGCAAAGTGATTTCCATCATCCATCCATCCATCCATCCATCCATCCATCCATCCGTCCATCCCAGCCAGAATTTTGTTTAGGTCCAATACCCAGCTGTCATCATTTTACACAACAGTCTGATGAGGAGGAATTTGGCTCTCCAAGTTTTCAATGTCTTTTTCTCTTAAGTTATAGCATTTGCAGGTGAAACAAAATTTTGAGGTTTAAAAAAGTTACGATGTTAGAAACATTCCCTATTTCCCCTTCCTTTTTTAGTTTGGGGCATTTTTGTTGTTCATTTCTATAATCTCAAAACACTTTATCCCAAATTTGACTTTCCCCCATCTATAAATATATTCCACAAAATACACACATGGGAAAGTTCCTGGTTTAATGTGCGAGAAGTCAACTTTCGCAGCCCTGATCCACGTCGCTAATAACCGCCAACCCTGAATTCACAGGATGCTGTGCAATTCAAGACACCTCCACTAATGTGGGATTTTCCAGGGACTGTTCTCACTTGCCTACCTGCAAACATTGCTGCTGGCGGATAGTCCTGCAATGTGTAGAAAAATAAGCAAAGAGCCCTGACGGGATATATGCAAAAAGCTGATCTGTGAGCTCACTTTAATGCCGAGGCTGTCCCTTCCCCCGGGTTCTCGCTCCACAACCGTGCTGCATCTGCTTTTCCATGTCAGGGCGTTCTTCAGGTAGCCTTTGACTCGCTACAGCAGGACTGATACCTACGGATTTATTCTTTCAGGATACTGACAGACCCAGGGAACAGCATCCCGGCTTGTTTATTCAGAGTGACATCCCATCTCTAACTTGTGGTGACCGTATCACACGTCTGCGCAGTGATACCGCTGGGATGCAAGAAAGCAGCAATGGGAAACCCAAAAGGAAAAATTCCTTGGACCTAAGTTCCCAGACTCAGTGCGGGATCTGATCTTTAGGTGGAGTAGAAATTACATCTTCTGCCCTTACAAAATCAGACAGATACATGTAAATAAATTCATGGATAAACTCAGGTCAGCTGCGGTGTCACAAAGTTGGATTTTAGGCCGTCTTCATCAGACTTTTCGTAGATAAGAAATATTGATATGTTGTTCAGAGTCGTATTTCCCTGTCTTCACAGAAAACTGGCCTTTTTAAACAAGTAAAAAAGAGATGAATTCTCTCTTCTCACGCCTGGCTTCGCCAGCATTAACAAACAGGCTGTCACAACAGGCTGAGCTCTTTGCCATCCCCCCAGGTATTATTTGTACCTTGGGAACGGGAACTTTGGTCCCTACGGCCCAAGAATCTGAAATTATCCCAGGAATAGCAATATGGACCAAGCAAGTGGAAGTTTTCAACAGACCCCAAGCAAATTGTCTGGGGCAGAAGAGTGACTGCTTCCATCCCTAATTCCCTGTCTCTGCACCGCCTTGGCCGGCTGTGGGGCTCTGTGGCTACACATGGCCACGTGGGCCTTGAGGTGTCCCCGAGCCAGCCCTGACACAGGTGCTGATATTGGTGCGGACAGAGCAGAAACACTCCAACAAGCAGTGGCCCTTTGGACAAAGATCTGTGGTCCCTGAGCATCCTGCTCGCTGTCATTGCCACCCCGGGTACCCGAGGCGGCCAAACGAGAGGTGATAGGTGGCACCATGGAGATGCATCTCCCCATGGCGATGGAGGTGAGGGATTTGGGACATGAGCTGGGACAGCAGGAGGATGGCTACAGCCAGGCCAGGCTGGAGGGATGAGGGATGCCCTGGCAACCTGCTGGTTTGGGGGACCACTTCCACCTCTCACCCAGGGTCTTGCATGGTTCCTTGAGGATGCTGAGCCCCTCGGGTCTGCGATTCGTGCTGAGCCCCACATCTGGCCAGCCAGCTGATATGATGCCAAGCCCACTGGGCCAGTTTGACCGGGTTGGGGTGGCCAGCTGGACACGCCCCCCCCGGCTCCTGCCTGCAGCCGGGGCAGAGAGGGCCAGCACCTACTCCCACCGCCCCACCACGACTTCGTGCACCGCAGCGCAGCATCTTAAGGGCTACCATCCCCTTCCCATGCCCAGCCTGGGGCTGGGGGTGCAGGGCAGGCAGCCCCCCCCGGTCCCCCCTCCCCCGGGGAC
>NW_009597645.1:6964-8044 GCF_000690535.1 Cariama cristata | reverse complement strand
AAGAGCGGTCCTCACCTTCGACGGGGGAAAAAAGCAGACTGTCGATCCTTTTCGAGATTGGCATAGTTTTTGTTGGGCTATTTCTTAATTAATTTATTATCGTATTTTTTTCCCCCTGGGTCAGGGTGGGAGTTGGGGGTTGCAAATGGACACACACACACACACGAACACAGATCGCATCCGCGTTTTATCTCGTTCACTGCTAAGAAGGAAGAGATCTACTCGAGAAACTGGGAGAGGAGAAACACAGACGAGAACAAAGGACAGTCCGTTGGGACTTGATGTTCAGCCACAGCAATCCTTTTCGGTGGAGCCAACGACACCCCCTGAGCTGACCGAGCGCGCCGGCAGCCGGGACTCAGCTCTGACACCGCTGCCGTGTGGATCTCTCTTATTTTACTCACCACATCGGGTCCTTCACACTGACACATGATAAAGCCACAAGAGAGCTACTTTGTAAGGACTGTTTCCTTGCTGCTGAGACTTTTCTCTCCGTCCCTCTCTCCTGTCGACCGCAACACACCCTCACTGTTTTGTCTTGTTTACAATATAAGCTTGATTTAGCAAAAAACAACTAAAAAAAATATTCCCGAAAAAAAAAAAAGATGAAAAAGCATAGGGGTGAGAAGAAGAAATGTTATTGGTTTTATATCAAGCTATTAGATAGAACTTTAAATTTTCATTGTGTGCATTTTTGTAAATTGTACATTTAAAAAAAAAAAAAAAAAAAAGAAAAAAAATACTCTTTATGTAGAGAATTAGTCCAATTGTCATTCCAGGTCCCACCGTTTCTACCGAATGCTCCAGTTGTTCACTACTAAGTGCCTAACCTTTGAAATCTTTCACAGCGATGATGCAACCTCTTGCTTCGATGCATCAGACCTTGGGCGAGCGTGGGGAGGGGCAGGAGGGGAGGGAGGGCAGAGCTGGGAGGAGCCGCTCATCTCGGACGCTCCACGGTGCACAGAACGGCCCGCGTCGCATCACTGGACAGTGCATTCGAGTACCAGGTTGGAAGCTTACAGTGGGGAAGGCAAACACGTTTTTGGGGTTGGTTTGGGGTTTGTTGGCCTCTTTTTT
>NW_009597645.1:0-6950 GCF_000690535.1 Cariama cristata | reverse complement strand
TAAATTATATATACTTTTATTGGTGGGAGGGGAGCGATTGCAGCAAACAAACCTGGCCTTTTCTCATTGACTAGTGTTTAGGTCCTGCGGGAGAGATGCAGGTGGAAAAGTACAGCATCTGCAGAGATGCTCTTGCAGGAGAAGCGTCTTTCACGCTGCATGTCAAGTCACAGCAAGAGCTCTGGCCATGTTCCACGGTGCATCATTTGTGTTGAGGGCAGTTGGAGAGAGTCTTGGTTTTATTGCCTGTTAAGAGAAGGTTAAAAAAAAAAAAAAAAAAGCAGCAAAACCTCTAACTCTGATTCTCAGGGATGAGATTTCTGTGTTCTTGCAATGACTCTTGCGTTGGACCATTTCTTTCTTTTGTGCACGTGTGGATTTCTGCACTTTGAGCCTGGGAAAGGGACAAATGCGATGTGCCGGTGAGGAGGGAGCGCTGAAAGAAAAGCCTGGGCAGGACCTCGTGTCCATGGATCTGACGAACCCTTGTAGGGCTAATTTGGGGCACAGGGTGGCAGAGGACACGTAGTACACTGACCAAAGGTTACGGGAAGAAGAGTGCAAGGTGCCAAACCAGCACATCGCTAAAATTGCTGATAGGAAAGGGTTGGACAGCTGAATTTTTTGCAGAGGATCTACCAAGCCCCAAAGCTGAAGCTTCTCCAGGCGATGCGGTCACTTAGGACAGGTAGAGATCCTGCCGGACCCTGGTGACTTGTTTGGTCGCTGGGGTGGCTGGAGGGTATCGGATGCTACCAAAACGCTCAGGAGGTCTCTTGTGCTCTCAGCAAAAGTCTTTCAGCCTCAGGCGAGGAGCAGTCTGCTGTAGGGTGGTTCTTCGCATCTCCTGTAGCTCTTCTGATGAGCAAATTCAACCTGTTTTTGTTTCCTTCTGTGGTTTTTTTTGTTGTTGTTTGTTCTGTTACTAAATAATAATCTCTGGCCAATCTCATCCCTGGATTCTGCTAAAGGATAACTCCTGTGTCTGTCTTTATGTGCACTTTGAATAAAGGAATTGCGGTAGCCAGAGGTCCGCCATGGGTTACGGCTGTAATTTGCAAACGGAGGGCTATGCAACAAGATGACACGTTCGGAAACACATCCAAACCACCAACAGTCAGAAAGACCTTCATCCATTCTGTAGCTTTATCTGCTGGATTTTCCTGTTTCAGGCTTCAGCATGACTGTGACCAAATGTTTTATACATTTTCCTTATATGAAGGCACAAACACTTTATTTGAAATTTTAAAGAAAACGTTCCTATTTTACTCCAGAAAGTAAAGGAGAGGGAACACTCAATCTCTCTGACAGTGCATGCAAACATTGTACCCACACTGGAAAGCAAAGGAGATGTCTTTCTGTGCTGAATAATTCTGTCTTTTCCTCCACTCCACCTTTCCCCTTCCTCTACCATTTTAGATCCTCCAGCCCACAGCCCCGCACTAACACACCGTGAGGAAGCGCACGGCCAAACGATGGCCTTGGGTCACTCCAATTCTTAGGCAGAACACGAAGAAGAATCTCAAGTTGTTTAATCCTCCACCCACCTCGTAGGAGTCGACAGTGACAGACAAGCCTGACCACAATTGCTCATAACCCTTTTCCTACCTTTTTTTTTTTTCCCCTACAGCCTCTCTGCTGTCTCTTCAATGCATACATGATATTTCCAAGAAATCCTCATAGTGAGTTGCCAAACTTGAATTGCACCGATCAGTTTTCTGCATCCAGAACCAGTCTCGTAGTGGCTGTACTTTGAATAAGTAATGTTTGCATGTAAAATATATACATATATACATATATATAAAAAGTATGTGCATGGAAAATGTTTATCTTCGTACTTTTTTGATACAATGTATTCATCAGTTGTTAATTTTTAATTATATTTGATATAAATTGGGGGTTTGTTGCAAAACTTTATATTTAAAAAAACAGTGTTAAAAATTATAAAAGTTCCAACCATGCAACACAAGTGGAGCTTTACCCAAAAAAAGAAAAAGGGGGAAAAAAAACAAAAGAAAGAAAAAAAAAAAGGTTCTGTGATTGCCTAGTTTGCTGCCTGAGTAACATTTATCAGCCAAACTTTGAATTCTGCAGTTGTTTCTACAATTACATTTTGTATGAAGCAAAGTCCTTGAATTAAAATAAAAACTTAGCAAAAAAAAACCTTACAAATTCAAAGATGGTGTGTGCAGTGTGCCTAGTGACCGGGAGACCGCCAGCCTGAGAGCAGCTGGCTAGGAGAGAGCCGCGGGAGGCTACTTGGCTTGACCACCACGTCGAGTGATAGCCCCTGAGATCCGGAGTGAAACCAGATTTAGTTTAGCCCAAATTGGGATGCTGTAAGAAATTGGCCCTGTCTGTGTTTGTTTCCGTCCAGGCTTTCACAGATGCAGGGTCTGAGTAGGGAGCTGTTCGCAAATTTGCCTTTGCAGTGTGGATCCAGCATGGATATTACAGTTCCTGGAGTCCAACAGGCAGCAAAATCACATAATTTAAGTTGAAGGTTACAAAAAACACCCTAGCAGTGATTGATTCCTTTGAGGTTTTTAACACAAGAATGTTTCTCTTCTTCCTGTGCAAAAATGTTGGGCATGCGGCTCCCTTTAGCACTAACCTTTGTTAAACCTTAAACCCACTCCCAGCAAGTGCTCTTGGTGCCACCTCAGGTAGGCACGGGCATGGAAATCAGTAGCATGTGGGGTTGGATTGGTGTCAGGAGTCTGCCACGTGTCCAGGGTATGCTGTAGCACTTGTAGGAAAAAAAAAAAAAAAGAATAATAATACTACTTGCTGAGTGTACCTCGAAATTCCTACTCCCAAGGCTGGCACTGAGCAGAAGAAAATCCAAGGGCTGTTGGTACGGGAAGAACGAACTTTTCATTTCTTTGGATAACTGGAGAATCACCCTCATTCTTTACCAGGGGGAGAAATCCACTGTGTGCATCTCCTTCATCAGGGTCTGCTGGTGTGACACTTCTGACAACGCCAAGGACTCTCCCAAAAATTCCTGAGAAAAATCAATAGCAGCTGCAGAGCACTGCTGAAGGGAGGACCACCGCACTTTTGCATTTTTCAATACTCTTCAGAGCGCAAGGTCTATTTAGTACTCCACTCTTCTTCCCTCCTGTTGCATCTTTTCTGTGCTGAGACTCCCCAAGGTCCCACCTGAGATTCGGGTACCGTGTGGAATGCAAGGAAAAGGTCCTTAACTTTCTGATCACCAGGTCAGGCTGCAGCACGGGATGAAAATGGTTTTGCATGAGGTCATGCAGTACATTATTAGCAAAGTCCAGAGCAGAAGAACTTCTCTTGACTTGTAGTGTTGTCCGTGCAGGTTTGGGTTTCTTGGGCAGGATGACAGTGGAGCATGGGGGAGAAGAGTAGGAGTTTGTATTACATTTTTGAGATATCCCAAACCAACATGAGAAGCGGAGATTTCTGGATGTCTCTGAGCAGCGTACAAGGGAAGGTTTGAAAAACAGTGCAAGATTTGAGAATCAGTGTGTATCACGACTTCAGCGGAGACCCCCGTGGCATTCCCTCCGCCGCAACCATCTGGGGAGCTGGAATTTGCCCCGAGGACCAGATGCGCAACCTCGCCCCTCCAGATGTCTATCACAGAGGGCCTCCAAAACCAGTTTACAATCCCATGTGTGTTTTCAAAACCTAACAGTCTTTTGGTGGCTTTCTGGTCCTCCCTCCCCCCCCTTTTTTCTTTTTTATTTATTTTTTCTTTCTTTCTCCTTATTTCAGTTGTATTCGTTCGATCCGTGAGACCAAGGCAGCGATGCACCCAGCAGCTTCTCCAGGGACTGCCTGAGTCCTGGGACGAAGGAGCTGGAGCAGGCAGGATCCCCACTGCCAGACTCTGAGCATCTCCCACATCAGAGACACTGGACCTGAAGCACCCCGTTTTGCTTCGCTCCAGTTCAAGTTCAGCTGAGCTCCCCAAAACGACTCTGGTTTTGTAGCTCATCCCCAGCGCCGCCTGGCTCTCATGACCGCTGTAATGCCTTTCACGCAAAGCTGCTGTGAGCTGGTTTGCACGAGGTCTCTTCCTCGCAGGGGCACATCTTGCTAGCAGAGACCTCTATGTTCCCATTCCCTGTATCTCCAATCCCAGCCCTACGAATAAAACCTGGATCAGTATTTCTGAGGACAGCACCCCTGCATCGCATTTTACCATTAGGGGGTAGCATTTTCAGGCTTTTCCTACTTTCTAGGGAAAGGGAAAAATGGAAAAAGGCTGATTCATCTCCCCTTGCCACTCTTTGAGGGTCATTCCCTGAAATATTTGTCTTAGGATGCAGAAAACTCAGGGTGAGACACTGAAAGCACCTGAGTCCAACGTGCTCAGGTAATTTGGCCTTTTGTGCTCCCCCGAGGATGAAAACCCGGTGTCATCTGGCTGATTCCCCACTCCAGCCACACTGGCAGGCAGCGCCCATAGACTCCTGCGTGCCCCCCAGGGTGATGAATTACTCATCCCAGCGGAGCTCCCCCCTCTTGATCAGCCCCAAGTAGATCTCCCGATAGCGGCTGTGGAAAGCACCGTGTTCAGAAAGTGCCTGAGCATAATAACGAGCCCCAACTCAACGCTGTCCCTCAGCACATTCCAAAATATTTTGCAAAAGAGACTGGTTTTGCATCTTCCTGTGATTAAAAACCAGTAAACTGAGACACCCCAAAGGGGCTAAATTGTCCAGGGTCACCCAGCAAGCGAGTGCAGAAGCAAGGACAATGTTCACCTGAGCTCCCACAGGTTACTCTGCCTCTTTCGTGTCTCGATGTTTTAAATCACTGATGTGTGCGTGGTTTGGTGGTTTTTACATCCGCAGGCTCCTAGTAGGGTGCTGGTGAGGTGTCACTGGGAATTTGGCATCTCAGCAGCGGATGCATTGGTTTATTGGAGGGAATTCAAAGAAAAGGAGTAATAACAAAAATGATGAAAGGTTGGGGACTGATTCATGGCGATAGCTGTGAGGAGCTCTGCACAGTGATAGAAGGAGAAGGGTGGCTCTGATAAGGCTGTGCAAATATTTGTGGAGGTGAAACCCCAAGGCGGGTGAGTCAGCACGAAGGAGCTGCTGGGGCTGTTTGAGAAGGGAGGTGTGAGCAAATCAACTCCCCAGCAAACTGATGGGAAACACCAGAACAGAGCCCCTTCGCCCGCAGAGGAGGCTTGGGACATGCTGATGGAGCAGAGCTTTGTTAATTCAAAGAAAACAGTATCAGTAACTGGAGTTTATTCATTTTATCCTCATCTCCACTTTCTGTCATTGCTCTGAAACAGAAT
The DNA here is from genome assembly GCF_000690535.1 of Cariama cristata. NCBI lineage: Eukaryota > Metazoa > Chordata > Aves > Cariamiformes > Cariamidae > Cariama > Cariama cristata. The sequence goes on along the minus strand of NW_009597645.1, from coordinate 1,654 downwards.
ATCGCAGCACTGGCTTTGTCTGTGTCTCGTTTTATTATTTCTCTCTTTCTGGCAGCCTTTTCTCTGCCCAGCACGGCACAAACAGAGGAGGAGGAGGAGGAGGCGCAGTCCTTGTCCAGCTACTCCTGTACAAAAGTCTGACATATCCACAGGGGTGTAAAACCCCATTTTCCCGCAGGAGGCTGAGGAGGGGAGTGAATGTGGTTGTGTTACGGGAGTTAGCAAAACAAAAGCATGTTTAAAAAGATGATGCAGAGCCGAGCCAACAGGACTGTGGCAGAATAAACGCATACAAGGTTGGGGTTTTTTTTTTTCCTCCTCATGGAGTGGAAAGACCTGGTTCTGGGGGTGATGCACCTAAATAAAACACCTCCTCCTGCAGCGGGATGGTGGTATGTGAAAGGAGCGGAGGGCAGAGCCTCTGCGCTGTGGGGCGGTTGCACGTCCCACAGCAGAGAGCGGCTGCAGGCCAGAGCCAAGGGATGCGACAGGAGATGTGCTGCTGGGACAGAAGGTCACGGCCGTGGAAATCATGGGATTCAGCAACACCTGAGAAAGGAAAGCTAAACCTGTGTCATGTGTTCTTGACAAATAAAGTCCTCTACACAGCAAAGCAAGTGACTCCGTGAGTGTCTCTGACCTTCATTTCCCTGATGAGCCGAGACAGTGCGTGGCAGGGGAAGGGCCTGGAAATGGGCAGAGGGGGGTGAGCGCTGCCCATTTTGCTCCCAGCTGGGCTCACGTCTCCCCAAGACCAAGCAGCAATCCGGGCTTAAAGAGAGGAGCTTACAGAAGCCTCGTTTCCCGCTACCGTGGTGCAGTGTTCGTCTGAGCAAAATGACGGCCAGGTGACCACACCGGCGTGTGCTCTGGCAGGGACACCCACCTGGAGGCAGGCGCATCTGACTGCCCCTTGCTGAAGGTTCCCATATTTTTGGGGGTCTCTGGGTGATTCCCGCAGAGAAAATACTAGCAGGGACTGGGAGTGAGCCTGCCTCCTCTGTGGGCCTTAGCCAAAACCCCCAAAGGGCTTCTGTGAGCATCCAGGGGTTTGTCATACAGGGCAGAGCAGCCCTGGGAAGCGATGTGGCCACGGTGGCAGGGTCTGTGGCACTGGTGACACCGGTGACACTAGAGAGCTTGGCGTGCAGCACAGAGCAGGGGCTGCTGCAGGGCAGCACTCGTGCAGGGCTGTGTGGGGAACTTCACTTCTGGGGTCTCTGTCTGTAAATGCCTCCCACCGTGATGCTGTTGTGGCTCGGGAGGGGCCTGCAGTGGTGTGAGGGCTGGGCAGGACCGGGGCAAGGTGAGATTTAACCCGTGTAATGCCAAGAAGGAGGTGAACTGGCCCAAACTCTGGGTAAGGAGAGTGGGGGTTAAACCCAGAGGACCAGTACAGCTCTCACAGAATTGGGGTTCTTCACACCCCCCACAATGCCACGGCCAGAGGCTGCTCGGTTCCCATCGCCCTGTGGGTGCAGGGTCAGGTACCCCCCCGGGGGAGGCAGGAGGCTGGGGTACAGCTTTGGGGACAAAGCACCCTGAAAAATACTTGCAGCAACTTGTGGGTGGGTGGGTGAGTGGGTGCTGTGCTGTGGCTCCTTTACTTTTGGAGGCCAAACCAGCACATGGTGGGATGGGGGTGGTGTGTCAT
>NW_009597644.1:0-2124 GCF_000690535.1 Cariama cristata | reverse complement strand
ATGATTCTATGATTCTATTCATCTTGGTTTTATTGCCTAAGTATTCAGGAGGTGATTCTCATAAGAGAGTGTAAGAAAAGGGCTATTCTGAGGTGACATCCTCAAGACACCACTTTCAAAAAAACCATGTTTATTCAAGAAGTTAATGTTGTTAAATAGCTTTCTTGAGACTGCAAGGTAGTAGGAATGGGATGCAGCACAGTGAACTCCATCTGGCAAAAGGACCCAGAACAAAGCGCCCTGCAGAGCTTCATTGCCTTTATGCCTTCCCTGGCAGTCCTGGGGCCCTGCAGAGCTATGCAGCTGTGCAGGAACAAGAGTTTCTGCTTCACAGAACCTTTCACATTCCCAGTTTGGTCCTCAGAAGAATTACCAGAGGTATGTGAACTTTTTCATGGAATGCTAATTTTCTGAATTGGACTTTGGAAAATCCAGACTAGTTTAAATTAAAAAAAGGTCTAGGCTAGCAATTTCTATAAAAGTCCCTGCAGTTCTACTGACCATCTCACTTCAATCCCCATCTTTATATCCTATGAGGCGTAGAAACTCTTCACCCAGAATATATCACGTAACAGTCTCTCCTGTCTCCTGTGCCATTGGTTTTAGATCTTTAGTGACAAATCTATTTATTTACTTATGCAGATAGAAAAAAGATTGAAACCTCTTCATCTCTCGTATTTCTGTCATTTAAGAAACCGGTTACCCTACATTGCAACAAAAGCGTCCCAACTTCTCATTAATTCACAAATCAAATACAAACAAGACAAAATACAAACAAGGTTAAAAGTCAAGAAAAAAATATCTGGAACGAGGGAATGAAGGACATTTTTTTGTTTGTTTGTAGGACTAGGTGAGGTGGTGATTCTTGTCCTCTTCCAACTATGTATGTGCAAATTCTCCTCTGACAAGTCAGACTGGAAACCTAAATCATGGGCAAGGTACCAGCATTGGACAATGCCTTCTCTTATCTGCTGGAAGCAAAAACCAAAAAGATAGAATCAAACGAGCAAGAAAAATCAGGCAGAACTGACTGGGACATGCTATAATGTCAAAGTAGCACTGTCAGTTTAAAATACCAACAATGGAGGAAAATACATGAAAAAACAGAAGCAAGGCAAAATTGACTGAATTTCAGTTTTATACTATTTTATGTTATTTACATTTTAACAATTTCCCCAAAGTCCTACAAAACCAAACAATTTGAATTCACAGAGTTGTAGGGAAGACAGTCCTATAAATGCATCTTTGCATATTCAGGTTCCAGAAAAAAGTTCAAAGTGGTATCATGTGCCCCTTCCATTAACGGTAACAAGATCCTTCTGAATTGAAGGTCAAAACTCATTATTCTGTAACAATTAGCTTCTTTAACAGGCCCTGCTTCCACTTACAGTTCAGGTCTGTCATGACCACCTAGAGCTCGAAGACCTTCAAATTCTAACAGCTCGACAGAGTCTGCTTTCCTTTTATCTCGTTCCTGAAGGATCAGTGAAGTTTAACACTAGTCTGACCTTCTAGCCATATGAATTTATGTTACATAAACACCGAAATAAAGCTTTACTCCTCCCCTCTTCCCAAAGACCACCAGTGATTTTTTTTTTTTCTCCAGACCACCTAACTCCCTCATGAACCTCTAGCTTAAATCTGGGAATTTTCTAACTAAAGTCCCAGAGTACAACACTAACGGAAATTTTAACCACGAAGCCATGACCTGAAATAATAAGATACCGTACAACATAACAGTCTTTATAAATTAGTAATTGATGTGTAATTTTATCTCCGGAGTGACTTAGATTTCTTAAGTGAGGTTGGAGAACAGAATAAACTTTGTAAGTTTAATTGTTATATCCAATTACATATTTTGAAATCTAGAATCATTCTTAGCTGTATGAACAAGGAGAATATGCAGTAATTTAAAATATTTATTACATTGTCACTGCACAAATCTGCCAATATTCACACATATAAATAGTTTATTAACACAAAATACGAATTAAAACATAGCATCCCTACAGTCAGTAACACACCATTTTTGCCTGCAGAACTAACGGCTCTACAATGAGATCCCATGAACTCCATCAGTATTCTCAGTAACATCTGGAACTAAAATGTCCAGTTTTACTCTTG
>NW_009597643.1:0-31511 GCF_000690535.1 Cariama cristata | reverse complement strand
CGGAGCCCCGGCCCCGCCGTGCCCGGCCCGGCGACGGGCTTTCGTCTCCCTCTGCTGTCACAAGCCGGCTACTACTGCAAGTGCCGTTTTGCCAGGGGACGGGAGGTTTTCAGCACACGCAGCCTCAGGCAACAGAGGGGACGGAGAGAGCCGCATTCCCACCGGGAAGGGCTTTGCAAGCAGTTTTCCAAGGGCTGTCAGTTAAGGCAAATAAAAACCCCACACATTAGATGATTTTCCAGAAAGTACTTCGGGGGGATGAGGAGGAGAGAAATAGGGGTCAGTATCTGGTCCGGCATATGGACCTGCGATGTTCCCGTCCCAGTCACTTTGCTGGGTGGCTGCATGACCCACTCACACTTGCCCACAGTGTTGTGCCAGCTTGGTTTCATCACGGAGGAGCAGAGCTCGTCTGCAAGGGCACGCACACAGGCCTGTCCTAAGCCACTGCCAGCACTCCTCACCCCTGTCTTCCCCAAGGCTGGACCTCGGGGCCCTGACACAAGATGACACTGGCTTGTAACATGTTTCCTTCCTGAGAAGCAGCAACTCCCAGCTCCTGCAGAGCTGGAACAGCCTGGGACAGCCCAGGCACTTCTCTGGGAGCATACATCCCCTCTCTTTGCTATTGGGGTAGAAGCCAGACACATTTGCTCACCAATTAAAAGCAAATTCATCTCTTTTCCACTTATTCTACAAACTGCAAACAAAAAAGTGGAATGAAAAGTGATTAGTTTAACACCCTCACCTTAGAAAAGGACATCCTCACCTGAAAAATAGTAGAAACAAAATCTGCTGCATACACACAACTTGCAGAGTTGTAGAGACTTTACTTCAGAGTGGCAGCTCTGGGCAAGGTCACTTGGTGAAATGTGAATAAAACTTCCCGTATCACTTAGAAAGCACAGGGACGTCCCTCAAGAACTGCTTCACAAAGCGTTTCCCTGCAGGGTGTGCAGCTCCTCTGGAATGATGCAGCAGCCGCTTGTGGGGCAAAGCTTGCATAGCTGTATGACTTCTGTATGGTAGTAACTACAAAGACTTTGGAAATGGAATCAAATCTAAAAACAAAAAAAAAATTTAAAAAAAATCTATTTAAGACACTTTTTTGATCCTCTTGAGTCTGAGAGTGCCCTTCTGCTTTTACTATGTCCATGCCCTCAGCATTCCTGGAGGCAAAGGAAGCGCTGTTATCTCTGTGCTCACCACGGGGAACTGGGAGACAGAGGATGTAAGAACAGGCTTTTCAGATGCGACTGGCAATTCTGAGTCCCGTATTTGGCATATGCTACTTGAGAGAGCAGCACTTGCAGAGGTGAGGCTGGCAGCTTTGGCTTGAATCCAGTTTAGTTGCCCCAAGCTAAACAATCAAACATGAAGGTGCTTTAAAAAAGAATAAAAAATCACCAGTCACTGTTGAAATGTCGACCCAAATGACTTGCCCCAGGTTATACAGGGGAGACTAGGATGCGGGCCAGGTAAACTGAACTGCCTCCTGAATTGCTAAGTAGCATCTGAAAAGCCTAAGTCTCCGTCCTCTGGGACACTGGATGTCCCCACAGAACATGTGTCTGTGGCACCCAGCGCCCAGAGCTCAAGTCCTGTGCACCTTCCTAATGAAGCACATTAGTGTGAAGGTTGCTGGGGTTACTTAATCATCAGGGTGGCAACCGGCAAAATTGCCTATTGAAAACAGGGCTCCACCGACAGCAGAGGGGAGATACCACGAACTTGAAAGCTCTGATCTTCTTTCTTCTCTTTGTGTACCCTTAATAAAAGTTAGTGTCAAGGCTTCAGCAAGATGCTGCCCATCACTGACTGACGCTTACCTGTTATTATAATATCTTTGCTGTGTCATCCAGAGTTGACCTTGGGAAAAAGATCTAATATGTATTCATAACTCCATTTAATTTCATCATTAGCTCTTCTGTATACCTAATTTGTCACCATAACTATGTCAAAGTGGGAAGCCTACAATTTCCTTGCAATATAATGTTGATGTAGTAAGAAGACATCAGCGGAGCGGTTACTAATCTGCTGTTCTGCCTTCCCAACTCCCTCACCTGGGGGTAGCTGCAGAGAAGGCAGGTTTTCTTTGTCAGTCATGCCAGCCTGTGAAACTATTAAACTGAATGAAGTTGTTGCTCCACTAATTACTCTGTTTATACCTTAAACACATTAATAAAGCTGGTCTTGAAGAGGAAAACTTCACAGGAGTATCTTAAAAAATTAGAAAGATGTTGAGAGAATATTAGCATCGCAAATCACAATTTGGATGTGACACCATGTCAGCAAGGAACTGATGTATGAAACCCCCAGTTGATTCCAAGAGCATCTGAATTAGTGATTAGCTTAGGGTTAGCCCTGCTGCAGGAAACACTGATACAAGAATAAGGTTTATCTTTCGTACAGCTGTCAATCTGCTGATATTAAAATACACCACTAAGCCACAAAATCCCCATGTAATGGACAGAGAAACCCTGGTCTGGAGAGCAGACTGACAAGACTAAAGGTACTCAGCAAGGTGGTAGCAGAGCTGAGCCCAAGTCCCATCACACTGTTCTGCCCACAACATCGCACAGCCTGCCGTCACCTCCAAGAGTGACCGAGTGACCGGTGGCATTTGGGTCTGCCTTTGGGTCTAGCTCACCCGTAGCTCTGATCTGTACATCTCAGGAGCATTGTAACCACCATCATGTTCACAGTCACTTTCCAGCACTGCAATGCCTGATCCCAACAGCATCCTGGTGCTCTGAAGAGCTTCACACCCCTATCCAGCCAGCCCTGCTCTCTCCAGAGGCCAGTGAGCAAAGTCCCTGCTTGGAGTCACATCTAGGAGAAGGGGGGGCAGCCGCCAGCTGTGCGTGACTACGTGCAGAGGGACGTGCTGCAGCTCCTCTGCTGCACACACGCAACCAGCACCTGCACAACAGCATCATGAAAACGTGCTCCGGGACCTCCTGGGTAAGGCAGGGACACAAGCCACAGACAGGTCAAATCCAGTCACTTCTTTCAGAGAGACTTATAGGGTCTGTGAGCTCACAGCAAAGGGGAAAGAGCCTGTTCTTGTCAGGCAACAGAGACAATACCAAGATGCCAGGGCCATGCTCAGAAATGCTCAAAGAAACTCCGTTTGCCACCCAAGAGCTGGAGATGCACACAGACATAATTAAGAACAGCCCCTCCAAAGGCAGCCTGCATGAAGCAGACGCAGAGCTGGTTCACTAAACAGACCTGGCAAAAACCAGGAACACATGGAAAAACAGCACCAGAAGCTATTTACAAGGAAATGCAGAGGAGGACAAAGGACAAAGCAGAGGAGGAAAATCTGGTGAAAAAAAATGCACTGCAAGTGCTTTACTTCAGAATGGTGAAGGGCAGGGTATATTAGCAAATGTCACACAAGTTCATCAACAGTAATTACTGCAAGAGAAATCATGTCAAAGCTTTAGGAAAGAGGAGTAAAAAGGTATTGCTAATTTCAAGTGATATGGATGTCTTGGTTTTGGCTGGGATAGAATTAACTTTCTTCCTAGTAGCTGGTATAGCGCTATGTTTTGGATTTAGTATGAGAATAATGTTGATAACAAACTGGTGTTCCTAGTTGTTGCTAAGTAGTGTTTATACTAAGTCAAGGATTTTTTAGCTTCTCGTGCCTAGCCAGCAAGCAGGTTGGAGGGACAAAAGAAGTTGGGAGGGGACAGAGCCAGGACAGCTTATTAAACTGTCTTTATCTCAATCCACAAGTTTTTTTACTTTTACCCTTCCAATTCTCTCTCTCCTCCCACCAGGGGGGAGTGAGCGAGTGGCTGTGTGGGGCTTAGTTGCTGGCTGGGGTTAAACCACAACAAAGGATTAAGAAGAAAGTAGAAGGTAAACAGGCAAAGGGACCAGCTGTAAGCAGGTTGGGTTCCCAGGCATTTCTCAGCATCACACAGAAAAGAATCCAAACCTGCAATTAAACAAAGCAAAACTAAAGCTTGGCAGGATCCAAACACCCCTGAGGAGATTCTAAATTACACACAAGATGTTCAGACACTCAAGTACCTTTTTCAGCAGCACTTGAGACAACTGGATACATCACCATGGGTGAGAAGGGCCTGGAGAGGTGTCACAACATGCTGTATGGCCGTCTGAGAGAGAGCTGCCACATGGCACCAAGCAGAAGCTGAATGACCGAGTCCCAGGTTTGGGACATGACAAGTCTGAAAATGGAGGAAGAAGCAATAGGGCTGCCATTGGTATTGGATACATCAGCTTCAATAAAATTGTGTAATTTTGTAATCCAAGTGAGGCCGAGCCTGGGATGAAATATTCATATAGTAAAAACATGAGCAGAATAAAAACACACAACCGAAGCAGACTATGTCCCCAAACTCCTCACATCCAAGCTGCTAAAAGACTCTGCTAAAAGACTCCAGCACATGAGCAGTCAGCAGGTACCTCCCTGACTACATGGCGCGTTAAAAGAAAATACAATGAAAGCAACACAATGAATGGCAAAAGGCACCTCAAGGCAGAGTCTCCAGCCATGGCACAGTTATCAAGGCAGCAAACAAGCTACATATGTGAATAGATCCAAGCAAGCTAAATAGTCCACTGGACACACCTCCGTCCAAGTGCCTGCCACCAAATTAACCTTAGCTGAATTCGTAAAAGGAAAAAAAGATATCCCCAGTGTTGGATGCCAATGCTGGAGATTGGCACGAGCTACTAGGAAAGGAAAGCATCCTCCTTACCTTGTTTTGAGCACCAGGATCAAAGTACAGATGGTTGAGACTGTCATTTGTGATAAAAAGTAGAGATGCCGCCAACAAGACACACTAACAAGACTCCCAGGGATCCATGTCACTGCTGTTGACATTTAGGGGTAGAGATGAGCAGACAGCTTGCTGGAAGCTGTGACAGTTAAAGGGTACAACTGGCTTTGTCAACCAAAATAACAGGGAAGCAATTGGACCCGTTTGATAATACCAAGCTGAAACTGTATGTTGCTGCACTATTCACTTGGTGATCTTCCAAGGGCGGCCTGGAAGAAGTTCACCCCAGGGTAAAACTACTCAAGGATAAATTGGCTGCTAAAGGTCATTGACTAACCATTGCCAGATGCCCCAAAACACCCTCAGCTCTTGTTACTCAAGGGGGCACATGGAGCATTAACTTGTTCAGATCAGCCTTGCAAGTTATCCCTGCTGGAGCCAAGCCTGACTGATCCCACAACAAGCGTGACTTTGCCATGATCCCCAGCTCACCAGGAATATTGCATCAGACAGGTTTTTTCCCAGTACAGACCCCTCTCATCCCTGTAAGGGAGAGCTGGCAGCCCCGGTAGAGGCAACCTGGTTTCATCACTAGCCTTTCTCGCTGCACCATGGACTGGCCTTGCCACCGGCACGTAGTCCCTAAGAAACAGGTTCACCCACCACTCAGCTGACCCTCTGCCAGGGCCAACGGTGCTCAGGACTGGGGATGCTCAGGACCTTATCAGCACTGTAGTGAGTTTTAATCAGTGGAGAGCCAGCCCCAGCAGCATGGTACTAGAGATTTCTATGTGTCACGTGGGCAAGGGGGCACCCCTCATAAGGGCTGGGCTCACCACCTGGAAGAAGTGATTTTGGCAGCAGCGAGTGAAGCAGTTGAAGATTAAACCCTGCTCAGGGCTGCTCTCCATGGAGGCACTGGGAATTTTGCCACAGATATTCCCTCCAGGCAGAAACACACCTTCAAAAATGGAAAGCAAAGTCCTCCACAGGGCTTTGTGGGACCCATGTCCAATATTCTTCCAAAGTCACCTGCTGTTGTTTTCCAAGCCTGTAAGTAGAAAAAAATGTTAAGTGGAAGGAGTTGCAGCACCTCTCTGGGAAGATTTCCAAGGCAGTCTGAGGAAGGATGGGGCTCCCAGCCCTGCACTGTAAAAGGGACAAGGGGACACCGAGGGGTGGGGGGAGCCGGCGGATCCCCCTCAGCATCCCAGCAGAGGATGAAGCCCTGGGTGCCAGCGAGCAGAGAAATCCCCCGTACCAGCTCCCCGTTTGCTTCCCCTCCTTCCCCACAGAGTGGAGCTGCGCTGCCTGTTTTTAGGCAAGTCAGAGCCGCGGCCAGCTCTGCGACTCTGAATGCTGCTCCCCGGGCAGCCGGGCTGCACCCCAGCACTCGGTGGTGTAAATCGGATCTCCATCAAGCGGAGGCATCTGATCTCCCCAGCTGGCCAGAAAGCACAAGTCAGAGTCTGGGCCGGTGTTTCTTGGCGGGCGCCAGCCGATGTGGCATAAAGCTTGTCCATGCAGTGCTACACCAGCAGTGCCTTCAGCATGCGCTTGGACGGGCAAAGAAAGTTTATGCAACATCAACAATTTGTGGTATAGGATTCTAGTATGTTTGTTCTGGTACTGGGAACCCTAAAGCTGGATTTACTGTATCATTAAATCATAGTACACAAGAGGTCTGAAGAGCTGGGAAGTCCCATGTGCCTTCTAGGAATGCTGGTGGGTTGTCAACCCAGTGAACAAACGATGGCTGGACCCCTGATAAAGTAGAGATGCTCCTGACCTGTATCTGCACTGCAAAACTGGTAGCAGGAAATTGCACCTTTGAAAAGTTTTTCCATTAAACCTCTTTATCTAGAGTGCTGATCTCATTATTTTAAAACAAATCCTGCCGGGGGGGTGGGAGGCAGGAAGTCATTGAGGGCTGTTTAATGTCAATGGTTCGATTCTGATCCAAGCTGTGTGAGTATAATTGCACCAGCCTCAGCTGAGTTGCCTCTGTTCCACACCCACGTAATGGAGACAGTAATCTGCCCCTGCCTTCCCTCCTCGAAGTTACCATAAGCACTCTATGCTGGTGCTCTAATGTGATTGGAAACCCAGACAAGTCTGCTTTCTTGGGATGCTGCAGCTGAGCTGAAATCACAGGTGGCCACAGTGATGCAACTTCTGAGATGATGCTCTAATATTTTTAGCTGAGCTGAGTGCTCACAAATAAGGCAGAAATGACACATCTGAGAGCTGAAATCCTCCCTTTATGAAGCAGGTACAGCACAGCAGGGCAAACAAATGCCCACCTGGATCACCTCCAAACGCTGCCTGGGGTGGAGGAGTTGAGTGACACGGGACGTCCCAGATCATGGCACTGCTGCCAGCCAGCACCCACTGGGGTGGCTCTTCCTGGGTGGGGCTTTGAACAGGAACACACTCCAGCCACCACTGATAACAGGGATACAGACTGTAACAGACACATGAAATGCAGCCATTGATCTGCTTGTCTTAGTGCTCTGGAGAGCAGGTTGAATACAGATAAAATTTCTTTTTTGTTCTGGAAAAAAAAACCACCTTTGTAGAACTAAAAAAACAAGGAAAACTAAAGGCAGTACTTTGATAAAGCCTCATGAACACATTTCATCAAACAAAAAAACTAAAATGGAATCTTTTTACAGAAACTAGACATTCTAAAGTTACCTACTTTGTGCAAAGTCCAGTTTCCTTTTGCAAAATAAAAAATGCTTTGCTGGAAGTTTTCAGGCAGCCTCAGCACCTTGTCCATGGAAGCAGCAAACAGCAGACATGCAGGAAACATTTGCTTTGTCTAAACCATGTCATTTCTTTCCTCTTGCTTCTATCTTCTCCAAAGGAGAAAGTGCTTGTCATAGACTCCAAAAGCCACAGAAGTGCCCTATCTGTGAATTGGAAGTTGCCAGGCTTCCTATCTGTTAGTGTTGTCTCTCTGCAGGACAACTAAAGCTGCTGTGTGTGACAGTAACACCTCCGAATCTCATGCACAAGAGGAACCATGCTGCCTCTGCTCTTGCTAATGCAGCCCAACATGGTTTTGTAGCTTCCTCTCCATCCTTCTCCCCAAACTTACTTCTCTTATGTGACAACACTACTAGGACAAAATTATTGCCATTCAGTAAGTGCCCATATCCTTCTGAGGGCAGGCCGGCCAAAATACAGAATGACAAATAAATACTTTTTGATATCTTTGCATCTGCTAGGTGACAGCAGCAATAGCTGTGGTGAGTTTGCCAGCCTCTGTCCAGAACGGTGGAGTGGGAGTCTCTGCCCAGATTTGCTGCCTGCCCACAGGACAGTGAATTAAAAACTTATCGACACCAGGTCCTGGCCTAAAGTAGTTAGTCCACCCACACCATTGGAAGATGGATGCTTGTTTGGGTACTCACTAAGAGTCAAAATAAGCCCAGGTTGTCCTCTCTCAGCATCTTATTTGCTGTATGGAAGCAGCCGGGCTGTTGAGCTGGCAGCTCTGAGCATCTGTAATTCAGGTATCATCTACCCTGGGAGTGTTGAAAAATACGCCAGAAGTCTTTGTCCTTTTTATCTTTGCCTATCTTCATTTACACGCCATCAGCCAGGTCTGCTGTACCCTCCTAGACACCACTGGTGGTAGCGGCTCAGCACCACCCAGCATCATGCTCATTTGGCTTTTTGAATATTTTCTTCAGCTACAAAAATGCTCTTTCCCGGTCTCAAACACACGCTGTATGGCATTTGGAGTGAACACCTGCAGCTGCCTTTTTTATTTTTTTCCTCCTCTCCTTTTCCTGGTAACATTATGTTCTCCTAGGGAGGAAAAACATTAGCTTGGTGCTTGGGATGATTCAATTACTCAGCAGTAGGTCAGAGAAAAAACAAACATGGGATGCTGCTTCTTGCATCCTCTAAGCAAAAGCCTTGCTGGAGCACAGATGAACTGGAATTTCAGATAGTATCTTAGGACCAGTAGTCCTAAACTAGTGAAATAGTTTGTAGCCTTCTTTACAATGCTTTGTTAAAAAAAAGGGAATTGATTTACAACCTGTGACTATACATTTGTCTTCTTAAAAACATCTGGATTCATTACTGTCCTGGTTTTGACTAAAACGGGACCAATTCTCCTTTCAGTAGATTTTCCTTCAGTTAAGTTTCTTCTAAGTAACTGCACTTTCTGAAGTGGACTACATGTTTTTCAGACAAGGTCTGCTTTTAGAATTCATAATGCTTGATGTTTATAGTTGTTACCAAGGTAATGGTAGGATTGGTATGCACAAAGGCCCATGTTTATACTTACCCCTGTGGGAACCAAGGTCACTGCTGGCTCTCTTACGTTAAACAAGTGAAAAGGCAGAAAAGGGTCACACCTGCGGGAAGGAGCAGACAGGACAGGTGACCAAAAACTGACCAACGAGGTATTCCTTCCCATACACGTCATATTTGGTATAAAGCTAAGGGATCATGCGTGTCAGCTCTTCTTCTTTCACAGCTGGCATTGCTGTAGGACTCTGCTCATTTTCCTGCATTCCTGAATCCAGTTCCCATCTGCTGCTGAGTCCAGTCTGGGACATCTTGTCCCTTGGAAGAATAGCAGCGCGAGCTGCTGCAGCACACGATCCCGTGATCATCACTGGGAAGCTCAGTATTGGTTTTGTATATTTTTATTATTTCTGTTATTAGTATTATTAGTATTAATATTATTATACTCTTTTTAATTGTTATTGTTTTATTAAAGTTGTTTTAATTTTCCAACCCATAAGTCTCTCTCCATTTTCTCCTTTCCTTCCTTCTGGGGAAGGAAAGAGTTAATAGAGACCATTTGTCGTTGTTTTAATTGCCAGCCCAGCATTAAATGGTGACAATTGCTTATTACTTATTATCAGGCCTAAATATTTTTCCCTACTACTTGGAGGGAGGTGTGAAATTCAGCTAACACATACAAAACCTGAGTTTCATTAATAATCACGTCTGCTTTTGGAGAGCCCCATTCTCCTAGCAGATGTTTGGATAAGCTACAGGCAGATACAGACATCTCCCACAACCTTCTTCATCGGATTTTGTTCAAAGGAAGACTGTGTGCCAGCACTTGCTACCTCAGCTTTACACTTTCCCTGGATGTTGGCACATCTGAAGCGTTGCAAAAGCTGGTGAGAATTTGTATTCACAGAAACTTTCACGCCAGAAGTATTCATGCTGTCATCACACTGTAATAGGAGAGGACAAGGGAGGAGGTCCCAAACAAGGAACAGAAATAATGCCCAGGCAATTAGTCAGACTAGACAAATAACGAAGAAAAAATAATGGGCTTCTAAGAATCATAGAATCATAGAATCATTATGGTTGGAAGAGACCTCAAAGATCATCAAGTCCAACCGTATACCCAATGCCACCATGCCTGCTAAACCCACTAAACCATGTCTTGAAGTGCCACATCTAAACGTTTTTTGAACACCTCCAGGTGTTACAGTGAAGTAGTTCTTCCTAATGTCCAGCCTGAACCTCCCCTGGTGCAACTTGAGACCGTTTCCTCTTGTCCTAAAGAAGTGTTTCCTCTTGTCCTAAAGAAGTGTGAAGAAGTGTCCTAAAGAAGTGTTTCCTCTTGTCCTAAAGAAGCCTTTCACTCAGCTCTGCCAGCGCAGGCTCAGCAGCGGAGCCGCTGGCTCCTGTGCCCGACTGGGCAGAGCACCCATCGTCCCAGCCTGTGGGCACAGCTGCCTGAGAGGGGCCACAGAGGAGGTTTGGGTATTTACAACAGCCCAGCACTCACAGCATGCAGCCGAGAAAGCAAAGTGAACCTCCTCCTCACATTTTATTGCCAGCATGACCTGGTCATCATGCTAGTCCAGTCCAGCTCCCTGCCCTGAAACACTTCTTCTCTGCTAGGGAAGCCAACAGGTATGTCCCCTTGGCAGAACACGGTGAGTGGAGACACAAAAGCAGGACACTGCTCTGCTGCTTCTGGCAGGGCATCCCCCTGCCATGTTCCCCTGACAGTCTCTGTCCCCTTTGTATTAACTCCTCAGGACAGGGTCTCCTGGAGGCTGTGACACAGCCAGGCTTGGGTCTTGGTTGAGGCACAAGCAGGTCACACGGAAGGATGTGGTCACCAAAAAGCCCTTTTGCTCAGGTTAGTCCGCAAAATGCACTTTGGGAATAGTGCCTGAATTTCCTTCAGAGAAGACGACAGTTATTTGTATGAACTTCTGGACTGTTGGAGATAACATCCCCCTGAAATAGCTATCTCTGCTGTCTGAGCTGTAGCAGGTCTTCCCCAAAGTGTTCTTCCCACGATTTAAGGAGCTCAAGGGATGGTGAATGTGTCGCATCTCCAAGTTAAGGTCTTCTCCTGTTTTGACAATTCCAAGTGCAATAAGCTGCCCTTTTCCAGAGCTACTGAAAGGCAGGTTTCTGGTTGAGTTCTGTGTTTGCTTTCTCTGTTTTTTAAGGTGTACAAATCAGCATGGCTGCATTGGCTTACTTCCCAGGCAGGAGCAATAGTGCAGTCCCTAAACCGACTTGCATATGTACTTTAATGATAAACCTAAGTTGAGGTATCTGGGAGCTCCCAGATTGCAGGCACTTCCCAGTTTGCTATCAGAGCTGGATGTGGGCATGTGCCAGCCCTTCCCTCCCTTTACCAACACATTCATAAGAAAAACACACCAGGGCATAGGACAGAACAAGCTGCAAGAGGGGGCAACTGTAGACAAGTGGCCCAAGACCCTAGAGCAATGAAATAGTCAGAGTACACGCAGCCTTAGATGCCTCTCAGAAGGTGAGACACAAAATACTGTGTGTGACAAGCTGACTCTTGGACTATTTTATTTGATTTTCTGTGTGAGGCCTGGATCAAATCCCCCTCAGGTCAACAGAAATCTTTTTGGAGATTCCAATGGTAACAAAGTCAACTTCAGTAAACTTTATCAACAACAGAAATAGAGATCATCAGAGAGATGGCATATTTTATGAAGATTCTAATTTCTACTTCCTTAGTTTTAGTTTTTAAGGAAGTGTTAGGAACATACACATCTTTTCAGGTTTCCTCTACTCAAGAACCACAGCAGAGAAGCGATACTTATGTTTAAATTTAACAACTCTGGTGGTTTATTTTCCTGCTGTCACATCTTAAATCAAAGGGGATAAGAACGTAAAGAAAGAGATTACCTGACAACTGAGATAAACCTCCTCCTCTTAAGATACCTGCTGGCTCAATGTGTGCTTAGCAGCATTTGCAGATACAGATTATCTAACCACATAAGTGGAGTGGTGCCTGCCCACAAGAACACCAGACAGAAGAACATTGAACAACACTTTGCTATGGACTGATCAGCTTGGTAGACTGATTCAAGGAAGGTTACTCTATGCTTACATTGTTTTTCTTCCCTATAACTTTTCAAATGTCTGTTGTTTGGGCTAAAGTTTTATCCACTATGTACACATTTCAGGCTGAATATCTGGGGAGTTAGTTTGGCTTTCAGAAACACAGCAGAGGGGAATTTATTTCTTTCCAACAACAAGGCTCAGGTGGAGGAATCATTGCTTTGCCATGCCAAACCCAAAATTTCCTTTCTCGTATGGTTTAGGGACAGATGTGGAACTAAGCAGTGAAATAACTTCTGGGTCATGAACATGGGTTTTCCCAGGCCCGTGTAAACCTGTCCAGGTTAGCCAGTTCACAAGTTACCTCCTGACTTTGCTGCTGCTTAAGGAAGGACAAAGAGACTGCAGGAAGAGAGGGAATTTCAGCGTAAATTAAGGATCCAGACTCACAAGTTGACCACAGAGTGGCCTGGGTTATTAAAGGAAAATCAACAAGAAAAGGAGCACTAGGCTGACCTTGCAGTGTAATGCCAGTGAAGTCTTGCCCTGCCTCTCAATGGGTTCCTTGCTTCCCTGGGGAAAGCCTCAAGGTCACTGGCCTTATCTCAGCACCGTTCTTTGCTTACCCTTAGAGCTTCTTAAACCCTAATTGAAGCTGAAGACACTGCTGGTTGGATGAAACCTAAGCTCCTGGCAAAAAAAGATGCAAATTGGCAGGAGGCTCTGTGGGCCTCTGGAAGAAAGAAAGGAGATTAAAAACCTGAAACTTCTGCAATCTCCATACATTTAGGAGGTATTTCTGTTCAAAGAGGAGACATGGCAGAAAGCTGGGGAAATGCTATTGCTGCAGGCAGAGAGGATAGTCTGAATTAATTGCCCAAGCACTCATGGTGAGCTGTCACCCGCACTGAAAGCAGCTCTGGGAGGTTTGGGGTGCCAAAGAAGCAAAGAAACAGCGAAGTCTACAAGGTGGGGGCCATTAACAAGAACAGAGTGAGCTATCAGATTTTTTTTTTCTCCCTTCAGCAAAATAGTTTATTTACCCAACTAATACACATTTCTGAGTAGAAAAATATCACCCCAAGCAACTGAAAGCTTGGTTTTCTGAAGCTGAGCACTCGAGCCAGTGTTTTATTAGGAATCTAATCTAAAAGCTGAGCGTGTACCTTGCTGCTACCAATCAAGTTCTGGTAGAAATTATAGAAACATAAAGAGATACACACATGTAAATTACCTCCTTACTGAAGTACATATATTTGTACCCATGCACCTAAATGGAGGAGAGCACTGCATTTCTCTGCCTGACTCACCAGCAGTACCCATGGTAAGCAACATATGCCAAGGTGCCAGAAGTTTGGAGGGTGTGTGTGGGTAACATAGGGAGGACTGATCCATCTCACATGGCTTTACTTCCTCTTCCTAAGTTCACAGGAGTGCAGAGCAGATCTGATTCATATCTATTTCAAGTCACTACTCATTGCCCCCAGTGCTGCCTGCACAGGAAGAGCATTTAATCTGAAGGTGTCACTTCTCTAAAAACCATAAAAGAACACAGAACTAGACACATGATTGTCAAAAAAAAAAATATTTTTTTAAAAATCCAAACCAGATTGGATTTCTGTGGAACCAGAACCCTGCAATAGGAAGGTGGCATGTTGTCATCAGGCTGACCCACAGCAAAGGCTGGCCACCAGACCCACTCACACAGGTCCCAGAGTAGAATCCAGGACAGATCTACAGCCTTCTCCATCACCCATTTTGAGGGCTTTTGCACTGACAATGCCTAAACATAAAAAGCTTCTTGAGCTGCAAGAAATGAGGACTCTGGAAAAACCTGGAATATACCTGTCTTCATATCCTAGGAGGGAAACCTTATTTTCCAAAGGCTTGCATATTCCGTGCATATTCATTTAGTATTTCTGGATAAATGCAAAATGGCAAATGCAATATTCACAGCTCCTGCTCCGGTCATCTGCCAAAGGCACATCCCTTGCATCTGACAGACATTGCTTGTTGTGTAAGCCTCCCTTGAAAGGCTCATACGAGGCATCCTTCATTGAAAGGTTGGTCTTCTGCCAGTGCAAACTTTCTTCCATGTAGCCTGATTTGTGTCTGTTCAGGGGATTTGGTCTGGTGAAATCCAGCAACAGGATGAAGTGCAAAAAAGGTAGACACAGACAGCAGTGGTTGGACAAAGTAGTGTAAAGGACCACTGCTCTGGTCATTATAAGGAGTTTATATGGTCTTACATGGTTGTAGTGAATTCATTGGTACCCAAATAATCTGAGAACAGGCAGAGTTACAAGCCTCGCTTAAAAGCGATTTCACTCTCAGTTGGGGATGCAGACACTGAGCCTCGCAGATCACCTAAAGGAATGCAACATCGGCAGGCAAAGCTTGTCCAAGACTAATAAATCAGCCCCTGCAAGCCAGGCTAGCAGGGGTTAGAGCCTCATATCTGCATCTCCTTGGCATTCAAATGAAGCCACAAAGACATGGTCAGAGCAGGACGACGCAGTCCCCCACGGGGTTGTTTCACAGACAAGGTGATCTGAGACAGAGCCATGCCCGCGCGGTTCCTCTGTGTCGTTTCCCTGTAAACAGCAAAGAGCACATGGCAACTAGGAAATGCAAGTCAATTATAAAACAGAAAACCAAATAGCAGTGCCATCTGGTGTGATCAGTGTCATTCACTCCCCGTGTGCAATCCAAGTGCAAAGGATATAGATGGTAAAGAGCTGTTATATTCCCATTTTGATATTGTCAAGTTATGATTTAAGAAGGGAAGATGTCACCCACCCTCACATGCTCTCCAGTACCCTGGGAAAGGGAGGGGGTTTGGATATGGGGGACACACTTGGTTCATTCTTTTTCTGAAGTGGTTTGAATGCTCAGCCCACTCAACCTGGGAAGCTTGGGATGCTAATACAGCCCCAAAACCCATGCAAGCGCCTTGTTGTCTGAAACTAGCACTCTTGCCCATTGTAAGAGCAGCCTGGGTAACTACCTAGACCTCCATTCATTGCTTTAACAGAGCTGATTTTAATGGAGCTGTGCCAATTCTGAGGGGCTCCATCCTTCCACTGAGCAAACACATTACAAGCAAAACCTGAATGAGCCTCTATTTGATAGATCAGGCACTTACCATTTAATTATACAGATGAGTAACACCAATGAATGGGTGCTTTTTCTTTGCAAGTTTGTTACAGCGGAATGAATGTGAATTAGGCTGTAAAACAAAACAACTGTGGTGTAAATATCGTAATTGCTGTCTTGTCATCTGTGGCAATCAATGATCTGTAAGCCATTTTACATGACTGCCCCGAGCCACTCCACCATCTTGCAGTCTGGGGGCAATAAATAACTCCTTTGCAAACGAGAGAGAGGAAGAGGTACTCCAGGCTGGTACCCAAACAGAGAGCTGCACTACATCAGCAAGGACACTGGCAGTATGGCAAATGATGTGGGCACTCACTTGTTGACACAGAGAAGGGATGGACAAGTTGAGGCACACTTAATATAGGCAGGTCCTCATTTGACAACTTTACTTAGTAAAGTCCCTGGAAGGAGTGTTTACCAGAGGTCATAATTTGTGCCAAACTGCCATATTTTAGAAGAAGGCTTAATCGATTGCCACTTATCTTCAGCAAAACACTCCAAATCACAGGTATGTCTATTAGCCATGAGGTTAAAGTTAAGCTGAGGCTACATGTTTTACTGACTCAGAGGCCACAAGGGGACTTAGATGATTTGCAAGATCTGGGTGAATATTTTGGAAGTGGGGCGGTTTCTTGATGACAAAAAAACAGCTGAAGGTGCAATGCTGAAAACCCCTGAGTGCCATATCTCTCCATGAAGCAGACACTGTCCTCGCCTCGACTTCCTAATGGAGCCCTGTCTGTTTCCTAAATGGCAAGCAGGGGGATTTAGACAGCGGTTTCGTGAAGTCTTTATTCCAGCATTCATCCTGACCACTGCTGCAAGGGCCATCCTCCTCTCCCTCAGTGCAGGCATTTGGGCAGCTTGCTGGTGAGTGGGGTTGGGGCTCCCATCCCTCTGGGCACTGCCCCGCTCCCCTCAGACCTGCACAGCCACCTCACTACAGACATTAGGGAAGACAGTCAAACCAAAACCCAGCCTACCCTGCAGAGACCTGCCCCAGCAGGCCAGAGGCAGAGAAAAGGAGTGCTTTTTTTGGCTGTTGCCCCATGGTTAGGGACCACACTCAGCCTTTTCTCAGAAAATGGAGAAATGAAATAGGGTTGTGGCTGGTTTGTCCCGTACCACTCAGAGGTGACAGTGCTGACCCAGAGCACAGAGCAGCATTGAGGGAACCGAAGCCCCAGGCTTTCCTCTTACCCAGCTGAATGTCTGAGCCTCTCCCTCTCCATGCAGATTAACTGCCCCATGCAACATAATTTTGATGAGAAAGCCGATGCATAGCTCTACCCAGGCCAAGGAGAAGGGGCTGTCACACTGCTAGCATCACAGGCAAGTGCTCAGTCATTCCCGTTCAGGCCTAAGATACCCTGTCCTTCATCCTCATCCTCAGGGGAGGAAGAGCTTTCACCCAAGAGTGAGAGACAGGGCTCAAACCCCTTCTCACCAACTGCATAAGCACGGCCTCCTCCTGCAGCTCTGGCTCCAGGTCCCCTTCCTACACGGCAGCTGGAGCTTGTCAGGGTGGCCATGGCCCCCAGCAAGGTCAGCCCTGCATGAGAAATCAAACAGCAGCTGCAAAAATGGGAAGTAGAAAGAGAGTGCTCCATCCGTGGTCACTACAGTGCAGACGGGTGTGAGAGAGGGGAATAAGCACCTGCACGACTCTGCCTGGAGGTTTCTGAGCCCAGAACCGGGTTTACCTGTGCTGAACAAGAGCCCTGAGTGCACCGTGCCAGCCTACACATGAGGTGCGGGGACCTCACCTCCAGCTCAGCCCCATATGCACTGGATCCAGCCTCAGGAAAGTCATAACCATGAACCATGAGCACCCTCAAGAAAAGCACAGTTTGGTGTGAACCACTCAGCCCTGGTCCCTTCCAGCAAAGCACCCAAGCCTGTGCATGAACAGTGTGCTTCAAAGTAAAGTTGCTCTGCCTTTGCCATCACTGGGTGCATGTACATGTGTGCGCACACAGATACACACACAGTGTAGGTGGGGACAGGAGCTACTTGGCTTCACAGCATGAGTCAGTAGCTAAGGCAGGTTACCGACCCCCAGTTCTCTCCTTTAACTTCTTTGCTTTGGCACAGCAACATCCTGCAGGGTTTGATCATACCTGTTCCTTGCACACCTGGACACACTCACTACAGACCAGATCTCACCGCTTCAGTGTCCATTTGCAGTATTACTGGCTCCTGCACCACAACCACGATGAGAAGAAAGGGCCCTGGCAGCCAGTCACACTGCTCTCCCGACAAGCCTGGCAAAAGGCATCCTCTCCCAATTTTAGTGCTATTGATTTTTCTCCTGTCTGCCTCTCCTGCAGGCACCTCGCTGGGCTCCGTTCCCCAGCCCCTGGGGCTGCCCTGTGGTTCCCCTGGCTCCCCAGTGTCCCATGGTACTCGCAGGGCTTTGCAGAACAGCATCGAGACCTGGAAGCAGAGAGGCCACGGCTGCCTGCTCACCTCCAACCCCATGGAAGAGCTAAATCAGCTGGGAAGGCATGCTTTCATCTTGTTCATCAAGGACAGCTAGCAGAGGGGCTTTTTTTCCTCTAAATCAGCATGAATTCAAGAAGGGAGTTCACATCCAGTTACAGGCATAACAAGCACATGTGTTTACATCTCAGCTAGAAATGATGGCCCAGCTCTTCCCAAGCTTGCTTTTCCATCCGGGGCAAGAAATTCCCACCTGACCTGCAGCTAACCAGTGCCGCTGGAGCTACTGCTGCTTTCAGATTGATCCTCTGATTACTGCTGAATTTTTTTCACCGGCCCCATACCTGACCTACACAGTGCAGAGGCTGAAAACGCTGCTTAAGCTCTCCCTAGCTAGTATTTACTAAACGTGGGTAAACAAACAAACAAAAAAAACAAAACAAAACAAAAAAGACAAAAATTGTGCAGGCATCCTCTCAGGCCTCCTGAAACCACAACTCATATCTGTTTGTTTTGTAACTACCAGCAAGCCTTTTATATCTTCCCGGAAACAATACTCAGTCATTTGTCCAGACAAAGTGCATCACCCTCCATGATCTTTACATCAGTGCCTGGTGCCTGGTTTGGTAGGTATGGATGCCCAGACCCTCCCAGGGCCAGTGATGGCCTGAGCGGAGTGTTCACACAGTCTGCAAACAAGCGCCTTTCACATCCCATAGAGAAGTTGGCAGGGATCATAACCCAGAGCTTAACAGCTCAGCAGATCTCAAAGCACTCAACACAGGCAAATAGGATGTCCCTGTTTAATGGAAGGGCATGAGGACAAAGATGCACATCTCCAAAGGCCTTCAGGCACTTAATGGGCTCTGAAAACAGTCACCCCACCATCCAGGTACAGAAGTGTGGCCAGATGTTGGCTTTCCTGGTTGTCTCCTGGTTGCCCCCATTGTTTCCCCAGTGGCTGCACCACACTAATACCTGCTACAGGAGGGAGTGTGATAGCACTTCCTCCACATGCAAGGCAAAAACCTTGAAAACCTTCTTAGACTGTTCTGCTTTTCATCATTATCAGCATCTTTCTGCACCCTCTTGGAGAGCACCACAGCGTGCTGGCAGTTCTCCCATTTCAAGAGCATCTTGTCATGCCCATATCTCTGCGTCACCGGTGCATTGTGTAGCTGAGTGTTGCTTTGCATGAGTCCCCAATCCCAGAGGCTCTGTGATTCTCTGTTTTTAATCAGGGCCCAAATTTCCTTCCCCCTATACTGATTTGTGATTCTAAAAGTTACCAAGATTCAAAGCTTCCTTTTTGGGTTCTCAGGGGTCCTAAGTCTCATCCACGGCAGAGAAATATAATAAACCTCATCAACCTCAGTGGAATGACACTACCTTTACCCAGCTGTAACTCCAAACAGCAACCAGCCATTCATTTCATACTACATTTCAGACACTTCAGCATACATCTTTGCTTCTGCTTCCTTTTTTTCACTCGACACAAATTAATCTCTTTTCTATGTCCTGTTCACACTAAAATGTGGGTTTCAGAAAAAAAAAAAAAAAAATTAAAAAGCAACTTTTTTTGACCTGAAGAAGGCAAAAAGGATTGAGGTTCACAATCCCACCTCCAAGCCAAAAACTGGAGCCCTCCACAGTTCCCCTGCCCCTGGCATGGCAGCAAAGCCTCCCACGCTGCCTCCTGCTCCTCCCGGGCAGTCCTGCAGGCTTTATCTACCCCCTCCCATTCCAACTGCCTGACTCCTCCGGCATTTCTGCTCACCTCCCACATTACAGCTAGCCTGGACCTTTTTGCACTGTCCTCATCTGCTCCCGGAGAAAAGGCGAGACTCTCCTTTCCTCTTCAAAAAGCACAGCCTCCACCTCCTATCCTGAGGCTCTGCAAATGTCCGAGCTGTGGAGCTCCAGGGCACATATAATACTGCCTGGTTGAAAACCCATTGTCCCCGTGCTGGGTACTCGGAGTAGCTGGAGCACAAAAGGCCGTACTGATCTCCCCTATTTGAAAAACTGACCATCAGAACATCCCCCGAAAAACCTCCAAGACCAATCAAGGGTGGCAATTTGGAGATCATCCTTGTAAAACAGAGGTGAGACATCAACTCAGGGACCCACACGAGCTTTAATCCAGCTATCTGAGGAAGCAGCTCATTTGACAGCCAAGCCACCAGATCACATGCTTCATCTGGCTTGTGCTGACAGTACCCTGCTGTGTCTTCACAATTCACTTGACCGCTACTAGATGATAAAAGCTGGTCAGTGTAGACAGGCACATTTGCACACTGCTGCAGTGGTGTACGGTGGCTCTCCAGGGGTCCAAGGCAGCCCCCTTGCTGGGGGAAGGCTCCAGCTGCCTCACTTGAGCAGAGGATCAGGCTATGCCCCCAGTGAACGGCAAATCTGCCAGCTGCAAAGGGCTTCTCTGCACTTGGATACATAGAGTTTTGTGCACGGAGCATCTTCGCAAACCATCCGAACAAAAGCCAGCACCTCACTAATAAGCTTTGCATGGACATCTCCAGCAGGGGTTATCCGGGAAATGTCAGCTATTTCCAGCCAGAGGGCTGAAGGCAGCTTTCACTGTCCTGCTTGTTATCAAGCTCCTTCAGTGGTGCAAAGAGACTGGAGTAATTGTGTGTTCCTAATGGTCTTCATTTTGATGAGGTAAAAAAAAAATTGATCTTTCTTTTCTTTCTCTCAGGCCCACAGGAAGCTGAGCTCAGTGCAGGAGCAGCTTTTCCTTCTTTACTCATGAGTAATGCAAGTTTGAACTCAGTTCTGAAAATACATGTCTCACCAGCTAGGAGCTGCTAGACACTATTTATTCTTAGCCTCCAAGTCACTGTGATAAGAAGCTAAATGAAAGTGATTCCCAACAAAAAACATACTGAAATGAAAATATTTATCATACTGCTTCTGGAAATGAGAAAAGGCTCTTCATTTTCAGGGCAAACAACATGCTGTTTCTTTAAGAAACCATGTCAAGGCTGATGTTTACTCATCTGGACTTTCTGGAGTGAAAATGCTTGCAAGGTGTTTGTAAGGGACCCTGCCTCCATCCTCCCATCTGGGATCTCTTCTACACATTTGATGGGGAATTCACAGACCAAGCAGAGCAGCTGCACCAGACACATGGGATCTCAATGCAGAGGAGCTTCCACAGTACAATACTGTCCATGAACACGCTGCATCTCCAGGGAGGGAATGGAAAGAAGTCAAATGAGTAAATCCCATGCCCAGCATGCAAGACTGGATGAATCTGCTGTTCTGACTTGGTAGTGTCTTACACCGGCATAACTACCTCTAGTAGGGTGACTTCAGTGGAGAAACAGGCCCTTTTCTGGCAGAGCTGTTGATGCGAGTAGGAGATGTGAGCTATCCATTCCCCATTCATTTACAGCTCCATTCATGGAGTTGGAAAATAGAGCTCAGCACCTACACACCTCCCCAGCTTTTGTCTTACAAATTTGTTAGATGATTTCAAGCTGAAGCTTTTGGGCTTGTCTTTTTAAAAGCTGATGACAGGTTTAAAGACCAGTTTTCCTAAGCCCTGCACAGATTTCTTAATAAAGAAAAGAATACTAAAGTGAGTATAACAAAAGATCTCTCTCCCTGCACGTCTCACACTGCTTACATCCTTAGAGCATCACAGCTACAGCAATACTTGGCTACATGAATATTCAGGGAGTCCATGGCAGCTTTCAGCAGCATTGAGAGGATCTGGTCTGACTTCCTACAGGATGGCCTTTGGGATTCAGGTCTTCTTCTGCTCTGGGGAAGAGTCACGGGTCTGCAGTCAAGAATAGCCAGCACTGCTATGGTTTGTAGGATCTCCGCTGTGCAGTTGGGAGCCATGACATGGACTGCTCATCCTTAAGATGTGGCAGCCTGAAATTAGTCATCTTTAGTTTTTTTAGTTTTTCCCCCAGCCACACCAAGAAGCCCTGTTGGGGAAAGCAGGCCCCAGTGCTGCCAGCACACTGCCATCCTTCTGCAGGCGATTCCTCTGAAACCTTTGTGAGACTCAAGCATGGACAGGTGACACTGGAAATGCCTTTCCAGCTTTCCCTCTTGGGCTAGCTTCTGCCGCCACCAAGGCAAGAGGCAAAGCTCCCCAAACTCTGCAGCCACATTTCTCCCTCCCTGTTTTCACCAGCTTCAGGCCCTCTCTGCTCCCTGTCTGCCAGACACTTAGAAGACAGGGAGCACTTAAAATTTTACGAAGAAGATATCAGGAGGGCCAGACCCATAGACCTTCATTGCATCTGCGATGAGTTTCTCTGGGCACACAAGCACCAGTACTGCTTTGGATTTGCAGCCGCTGACAAAAGCCCACTGCAATGACCCATCCTTCATTCTGAGCCTGGCCTTGCGAGGAGAGGACTGATTTGTCCAGCCTGAAGCAATTCACTGCACCGCGCCAAGGCCACGAATATGATTGTCACTCTTTATAAAAACAGTTGGGTGAAGGGCAAAGCAATATAGTACGAATGAAACAAGCATGAGGCAGCACAGACTGCTAATAGCAGGGAAGCAAGAGCTAGGCAGTGACTTGAAGGCTTGCTATCAGGTAAGGGGTGGAGTATATCCTGCCCTACCCTAATATAACCCTTGCAAGCCTTATGACTCAGAGGTTCATCAGGAATCAGCCCTCCCTTTCCGGTAACTGAAAGAAGTGTTTACCGCTGGCCCACAGCAATGTTAAATAATAGCCTTTCTCATGCTGGCTTGGCTGTCTGGTCCCATAAACACAGGGTAGAGACGTGGCATATTCCCCATGCAGCCCACCTAGGTGCAGGAGGGGAAGCGTCAGTCCGTATGCAGCCAAGAACACAGGCAGGCAGGTCCCTTGAGCAGGCTCCAGGGCTAAATACGCTGCTTTCTGAGGTTAACACAAACCCTTGGGGCTCAGTGCAGCTGTTGTGTGGCTGGAAGGAGGGAAGAGTTTATTATGAAAGCAGAAGCTCACACCAGTGAGATGTGGAAAGCTGTTAGTCCTCCTTATGCCATCCTACCACTAACCCCAGCTTTGAGTCTCTGCCCCAGTTCAGATCTTAATCAAATTCAATTCAAAATTAGTCTTTTTGACTAATTAGTCTTTTTGACATCAAAAGCAGTTTTCTGATGAGTAACCAAGTCACATCAGTGGCTGAGTCATAAGCAGCAAACCTTTGTGCAGCGAGAGCAAGCAATGGAAACTCCCTGTCGCATCAGCTTTGTGGTTGCCGTCTTCAGATGTTTCCAAAAATGCAGCTTCTCTGTACCGCAATTAGCTCAATACTTGTCAGTGGCAGGGAATAAATGTTTTAAAAATGTTAGCAAATGATTAAATGGTACCTTAATTGCAAAGAACAGAAGCAGAACTGCACATGGGGAAGTGGACTGGTTTGCCTCGTCCCGTGGCATGTAATCCCATGAGATCACACAGGAGATCTGAGTGCTTCTGCAAACTCTGTTGCCATCTTCCCTGTAACCTTGGAAAAGTAAGAGTTTCAAGGTCTAGCATCAATCTGAAGGTCAGTTTTTCAAAGAAGCTTGGCACCCAGTTTACTGAGCTCTTTACAGCTCAGGGCGAACAGGCAAGAACATTTACTGTGGGTCCACGCATGCCCCATGTACGGTATGGGACCATATCCCACATTTCTAGAGTAACTTGTTATGTTTTCTCTTTTGTGTTCTTTTCCCATTTGAACAATACCTAAGATCTGATTTGCCATTTTCTCTCTGCTGAGCATTGGGTTGACATTTTCATAGGGTTATACATGATGAGTTCAAGCTCTTCTTTCTGAGTGGCAATAGCTAATTTTAGACCTCACTGCTGTGCATGGTTAGGATTGTTTTGTTTTCCTTAAGTACATCAATTGCATCTGCTATTCTACCATTCAGCTAATAACCATTATGAGATCCTTCTGTGAATCTTTACTGTCAGTTTTAATTTTTATTATTCTCAGTAAACTCTGTACCATCAGGAACTGCTGTCACTTCCTTATTCACTCTTCCAGATCACTTATGAATACATGGAAATGCAACTCAAGATAAATCACTATAGCAGTCTATTAGTCCATTTCTTCTCAGTTGTGAAAACTTTTTGCTTCATATGGTTTAACCAGTCACTAATTCACGGAAGTGGCTTCCTTTTATAAGCTGATTGATTGTTCCTTTTATATTTACCCCTTTGACCACTAATTTAATGCTCTGTTCCTCTTTTCTATCAATTTTCCAAAGACAGTCTGAAGTTTCCCATATAGTTTTCCTACACTTTTCTAGATCCCCATCCTAAGGGACTTGGCTGTTGAGTTCTCCAGAAAATCTGCCCCTTCATCACCATGTGTGTTCACAATATTTGAGGAAAGCAAATAGCAAATACTGAAAAAAAAAAAAAAAAAAAAAAAAACCCATTTTTCAAAAAATGTGGAGGAAAGAAAATAGAAAAAATTAAAAAAAAAAAAAAAAAAAAAAAAAGTCCATTTACAGGAATGTCACAAAGTCTCAGAATAAATGCTGATAGTAGTTAAATGTTTATGTATTCAGAGCCAATGGCATGTACTGAGTCAAACATGTCATCAGCTCTTCTGCTGGAACAGATCTCTGTATTCTTGGTCTGAATACTGAAATATACACGAAGATTTTTACATTATTAGGAAATGTTTGTGTGTGGTTATGCCATGTAACATTATGCCATAGGAGAAAAGTCATTCATGCCAAGCTCTGACATCTGCCACTGCAAAAGCTCTTGCCTAATGCTAATCAATGAACTGAATATGATCAAAATGTCCAAGTAAAAATTGCTTCACTCAGTAAAACAACTGATGATTTTGCAAGAGTCTCACTCTGGTTGCCTTGTTCTCCAGTTACAGTCAATTATATTAACAAAGGCTCAAATGTTTACACTGCAAACACACTGTGTCTTAAGCTAGTGATTTTCTGTGTTTCCAGTACAGCAACCCAAATTTTCCTTGCATTATGAGCATAACCACAAAATGAACTAAGCAAATATGTTACATCCCCACAGAACTTTGCGGACAACTTATAAAAACTATTACTAATCTGCATACTACCACTGCTTTACGTGCTTGAGCAAGTGCCACTATTCTATTGTTGGAGTATCTCAGGCATCTAAAGATAGGCTTTAGAAGTTGTATACCTTCCTCCTTTTACACATGAGGAACAGAAGTGCAGAGAGTTAGTCCATACATTTACCATAGCATGGGCCTCAAGTTACCTGTAAGGCCCGAGTTCTTCCTGGGCTACTTGTTTGTTGGCCATGAATTCAGCCAAGAAAAGGTGCTTCAGAGAAACAGAAGTTACATGGATAGGAGAAGGAAGTGATGAACCAGTTCGGCATCAATAAAGAATTTTTCTCTAAAATGGTGGCAAAATCTTTTGTGTCTTTGTTATTAGGCTTGAAATTGAGACGGTTTAGCCTTGGTGGCAAGATGGATTTAGCTTGTCCAAGAGAAGGCAGAGACACAAAATAAGCATTCCCTTGAAATCAGAATGGTAATGGGGAAACAGGCTGACTACATCCTCACAGTAGATCCAACCATGGCCCTATTTATTTACAGCCAAGCATGATGTATGCATGTACAATAGCCAAATTATCAAATATTCCAAGCTATTGTTGAGTACAGATTATGGGGTCAGCCTTTGTTCTGCTGGATACACCAGCTTTGAAAGAGAGCCTTTGTAAAAGAAAATGGCCTGCTGTTTGCATCAGTTTCCCTCCCGAAAATGTATTCTGCATTTCTCCTAAAGACACACACTAGGTCTAAGTCTCGCTCTCACAAAGGGGCTCTGTCTGGGTGCCTTCACTTAGAACACAGATTTTATTTATCAAAACTGCACATGAAACTCAGTGCCATGTTGATACTTAACATGCAGAACATGCTGCTTCTCGGCAAGCTAGGTCAGTGGAAATAGTGATCCTAAAGGAGAATGAACCATGCTTTGCCCTGCCATGGTACTTCCATCCTTCCACCAGCTCAGGTAACCTGGCTAAGTCAGTACTAGCTTAGCACCAAGCTGTCTCTGGAAACAAAAAATCCCATGCCTTGCTTAAAACCAGAACAAAGGCCTTCTGAGGAAGAAGTGAGACAGCCTTTTGCAGACATCGTATCTTTTTAATCAGTCTTTTGCCAAGTCACTTAGCTAAGAGTTTTGCAGACATTGTTTCAAAGAATGTCTAGTGAACCAGGCTCTGCAGATGGTGGCGGGCTACCTCCATCTATGAGGAGCAGGCTGGAAGAAAGCCCAAAAACGTAAGACCAGCTGTACCAGGCCACACCAAATTCTCCATCCAACTAGCCCCACATTTAGTCTCTGTAAGTGGCCAAACCAGACGCCTTGCAGTTGCTAGTCCTGTCTAAGTACAGTATATAATGATAATCACCCATAACACCTCCTCAGCCTCCAGCGTTGTGCAGCTTAGGGACTTCCAGAGTTGGAAGTACTATCTTAGCAGTCCTCAGTTTATTTGTCTTCTATGAATTGGTCTTCAGTGATTTTTAATGTCCACAACATCCTGCAACAGGGATTTTCACAACTTATGTTGTATGAGGAATCACGTCTTGTTATTTGTCTTGAAATTTTCTTCTACTAGTTTTTTCAGAGGTTCTGATTCTTTTGCTAGAGAAGACACTAAATAGCAGTATTGTGTTTTGCTGGATCCAGCCACAGTGCCCAACAACTTGTGGGGCCCAAGCATTTGTAAAAATCCTTTCCCAGAAACGTAACATTATTTTTTCCCTATCTGCACCTTCAGTGTTCTGGGGAGGGCAAAGAGGTAGGAGCTATGTTATTAATGTAGTAATTTAGCTATAACTAGTCCTTGTACCACACATCTTAAGCTGATTGGTCTTCCTTCCTGCGGCTGTGGATTGGTCATCCAAAGGTCAATGGAGGTAGTTTCCATTACAAGAAACAATCAAACCTACATAGCCCATGAACCTTTACCTTCTGGCTTAAAGTGTATGAAACACACCAGACATATAGGATGCGAAGGGAGAAAGGAAGCCACCAGTGAACCACAACCAAGGCATGAGATGTAGGCTGAGCCTGATGTGAGTACCTGAGGAAGAAGGAGGGAACCAAAGGAGGGGTGACCTATGCAAAGGCATCCCACCCCATGTTGCAAGAGCAGCTGTCCTTGATCACTACCCAAAATGGGATGGCAAGATTGTGTATCACAGCCTTTCTTCATTCCTTCAGGCTACAGAAATATGTTTAAGTAAAAGGAAAGAAGAATTGAGGATCAAACCCCTTTATGGTCGCTGAAACCGCTATTGCAGGCAAACCCCTCTTCAATTACTTTGCATAATGCAATGAAGCTCCCTTTTAACTCAGCCTAGGATTTTTGGCCTTTCATCTCCTGACAGAGGTACCGCTTTTCTGACCATTAAAAAACCTGTTTTCCTCTCCAGTGTAAACGTGTTCATTTCTCATTAACACCCATTTGTTCTGGTGCCAGTATAGTTCACATGCTTGAATAGCTGGGGGGATTTTGCTCCTTCGTGGCACTGACACCTTTCCTGAAATACTCAGAGATGATCACATCCCCTCTCAACCCTCATTTCATTATGCTATATCAGTCAAAGTCTTTTAATCTCACACTGTAAACTACCACTAGCATTCCCCTTCTCAGCATCAGTTCCATTTTAAATTCACCATTCTGGGAATTATGGAGAATTACACACAACATTTCAAAGGATGCTCCTAGCTGAGTTATTAGCAGTGGGGACCTGAACTCCAGCATGCTGGACATAAGAGCAGAAGGCTTTCATGCCAGAGCTGGAAACATTTCCAAGCTCCAGCAGACTTAAAAATCGATGCCACCTGGATAAGAGATAGGGACAGGGAGCCACACATCACATGTACCCCAAGTTTGGCTGACAGATGTGCATCCCACCAGTGAATGGGATATCTGGATGAATATTCTCTCCTGGGTTTGTAACCACTTCCCTTATCCATGGCAAGTCACAGCAAGCCTGGCTTTGCTGTGTACCTGGAAGAGTAGCGGGCAAACCAAGGAGTAAGGCAGGGAGTAAGGCAAGGATTGGGCAGACCAATTTCCTATAAAGAGGAAAGCCAGAGCACTGAATCAGTACAAAATTATGTCCCATCAGTCCATGCTTTGAGTGTGTCTGAATAATCGGCACCAGAACTACAGTGCTTTAAAAATCCATTACACGGGAAACACAGCCATTAATCCTAGATTGCGATTAGGTAGAAATCTGGGGGTGAGGGGAAGGAGACTTTAGCTGCTTCTTTAAATGCAGTGGATATTCATTTTGGAAGCTTTTAACCTCTTTGAAATCATGTTTGAGATGCAATCTCTGTTGCTGGGGAAATAAACATGATGGTACATGAAGAAAGAAACACTCTCAAGTGGGGAGTAGGCAAGAGGAGCAGATGAGCCCTTATGAAACAAAGGACTCTCTTGCTCTCCAAGTGACATCTCTAACAAAACAAAATATAAGGCAGAGTGACTGAAAACTTCTTAGAAAAATTGACTGTGCTTAGCTACATTATATAATAGGACATCAGCGAGTCTTTATCTAAATTACACAATCAGAGGCATTTCACCCATTCTGTGTCTCTAGGCTTCATAAATATGTTTTTTTAATCTTCCTTCCATTGCAACAACTGAAAATATGTGTCTAAATCCTTGTGTATGTATGCACCATTATTGACTTTCAAATGCTAGATTGCTTCCTAGTGTTCTTACTTAATCTCCTGTGGTTCAGGGAATACTAAAACACGAAGATTATTGTGCGCCTGATATTACAGATAGCATCTTCTCTTCGAGGTTCTTAACTCTACTGGGGCCCCTCCCTCAGGAAAATTCAACTGCTGCCACTGCTTTGCGACTCAAAACCAAAAAGCACTTTTCTTCTGTGTTCTGACCTCCGCTGTAAGCATTGCAAAGGGCTGAAGCGAAGAAACAAAAGAGCAGGAATCCTTCTGTGCGGTACATGCTCTTAACCTCCACCACTGCTGGAAATGAGTCCTGCTTTAATCTGAGCAGGGACAAACACAAAACCAGCTCTCGTCATCAGACCTTGAGACAATAATTCCTGCAGCTGTGCAGTAATGACATTCTTGGCATGGCAGACCTCTATCTAAAAGTCAGCTACTCGGTAGGAAGAGGAATGTCTGCACAAACATTCCTGTCTGTCAGACATTCCTGAGCTCTACTGCAGCCCAGCCTTCATGTCATAAGCCCCAAATAAACGTTTTAGTCCTTCTGAGGGGCAGAGCACAACTGTAGGTAAAATATCAGGAACCTGACATGGACCCCATGACAGCAGGAAAAAAGATCAGAAGAAAAAAACTTTGATCCAAATATTTGGCATTTGGACTAGATGATCACTGTAGGTCCCTTCCAACGGAAATATTCTATTTTATTCTGTTCTGTTCTATTCTGTGCTATATTAGCGTAGTGAGAACACAGAGCAATACAAGCTAAGAGTGATTTGGAAGTAGCTTGTTCCGCTGAAAAAGTTGCTTTTTAAGACCTCAGTCCAGCCAGAGCAACAATCCCACCAAGCGTCAGAGCACAATCTTCCAGCTGCAGTGGTGCTTCTTTCCATCTCTTTTACTGTGGGACCAAGCAACTGAGGACCAGCATGAGGGTGCTGTTGAACAAAAACAGACTTGCCATCAGCTCTTCTGCCTGAACCAAAGCAAAAAATTGGCCAGCTGTGGATTACAAGAGAAAAAAATGCCTCATGGTGTAACCAAAGAAGAGTTTGGTCCATGTCGTGAACATCTATTTACACATTTCTGACATAATCGCAGTGATAGCACCAAACAGAAATGGCAATTCAGATAGACATATAATAGCCCCTTCAGCAATCACACCCCCTCCAGGCAGGCAGATGAAAAGCCCAGGGAGAGTTCAGCCTGCTTTTCGACGATGCAAGGTTTCAAGGTGCAAAGCACACTGCAGATATAGGTCCAGGGAAGCAAATCAGCTCCTGTATCCCCTCGGCCACATCATGTATGCATCCAGCTCTGGACATGCATGCACAATGTGGCTTTACATCAACAAAAGAGCACTTATGTGTTCAGTGTTCACCCCCATGCTCATATCTGCTTCTGTCAAAAGGGATTTTGGTGAAAATGAGGGGTATTTATGCAGAATTTAATTTTCTCTCCTTGCCTTGTCTTTGCTGAGCTTTGCTTCTCACTCCTAGATGATGGCGAGAGCCTTCACAGACCAGCAGTTATAATTTATCTTCTATAAGCAATTTTTAGGGCCATGTGTACTGTCCCTCTCCTGCCCAGCTCAGAAAGCATAACTGACAAGTGTCAAGCATTAGGGTAAAGGATGAGTAAAGCAGTGACACACGGAGGAAGGGGAAGAGCTCCCTTGCTGTCTTTTATCTGCCTGAAGTACAAGGTCACAGTGAGCTGCAGGTCTCCTGCACGTAACACAGCTCCCCAGCCTCCCTGCTACCCCATGGTCCTATGGACATAGCTGATGAGTGGATTAAAGGATCCACTGGCAGACTGCCCCAGCACACGCAGTCACCGTGTGAGAGAGATGCCACAAGCCTGATGCTGAAAATGCCTGAAATGGGCTTATGCATGAGGCAGCACGAGGGGAAGCCCCATGGGTCCCATCATGGCCAGGAGCAAGGTGTCCTGCCTGCCATCCGCATGGCCAGTCCTGCTCATGTGCCAGGGCTGCCCCAGGATGAGAAGGGAACAGGCAAAGGGAAAGAAGAAAAATGCACTCAAGTAGGAAAGATTTGAGTTCCCCGTTTGTCTTCCCACACCAAAGTAGCAAAAACTTGCAGAGACGGAAAAAGCAAAGCTCAAGCTTTTTGCTCAAGCAAAAACAGCAGTAGCAGCAGCAGCAAGCGACAATTACTATTCCCTAAGTAACAAATAGCTCTTTCAAAATCAGGTTTATACCCTCCAAGAAAGATTTCATGGGACACATCCATTTTTCCTGCTGTGTAGATTTGTAAAACGAAGTGTCTACTCACCTGAGTATTGTACAAGATACCAATTAGGATCATTTATTTTGAATAAAAGAAAAACTGATGAGCCACGCTGGTTAACTGCCACCTCTGAGAGATGCAGTCTTCTTCAATTTCTCTCCTCTTCCACTAAAAACAGAGCAGTGTTTTATGAGTAAACGGTAAAACCTCAGGTCTCATTTTCCAATTTGAAGTCTCAGAGATGCTCAGCACTGTGCTCTTACCCTGTAACTATCCCCCAGTCTCCTGTAATCACACTCAGTGGCCTAAGCTTGGCTCTCACCGGCTTGCAGCAGCCCTTTGCAAAACACTTTATCATTATTTTTACATCAGTTCTCCCCCTCTCTCCCAGCCATGATTTTCCCTGCCAGGTTTTCTCTCTGGATGGCAAAACTGAGTGCCTCTGCCTGAAACCAGAACGGGGTCTGGTCCCTAATGCCTGTAGGAGACAGCACTCCTGACCCACGAGGGGAAACAAACTTTTCCACCAAACTCCCCACTTGGCTGATAATATTTAGCTTAACTCCACCATTCCGCTGCCCATCTTGTATTGATGTTTTACTAAAGGTAAAGGCATCCCTCCCCTCTTTTCACAGATGTTGAAAGTGAAGTGCTTAAATCGCAGAGATCAGGGTGCAGGGTCCGTAGAGGAGGGCGCAGGGTCCCTTGTCTCTGACCGCCTGGGCAGCCTGTCCCCAGCTTTCGTGATTTCTCACTCACCTTCCAGCCCCGGACTGTGGATTCAAGTCCCCGTGGCTGGACATAGAGGGACCCCACGCCAGGGCAATGAGCAGCTCGGGCTGCAAGCCGCCTCTTGCCG